>NW_026040046.1:1642500-1942500 GCF_023375975.1 Astyanax mexicanus
ATACCGAAGTATTGTAAGACTAAGATACTATATGAAAACCCTCAGTTCTAATAAACAACTGTTAAATTTCCAAAAATAAAGATGACCAAGTTTAAAAATTTAAACATATTAAAAATTTGTAATCAGTAGTGACTGAGAGTGAGCGTGTGAAATGTCTACAGCAGAAAACTATAACATTATAATAAATAGCAGACGAGACAGTTTAACAGACAGGACAGTGCAGTATCGATAACAAAATACAAACAAAAAAAGCACCTTCTTTCGTTCTCGACAGTTTTAGGTGTTGACATATATCTTAAAAAATGATCGAAACATTACTGACCAAATACATAACCATTGGTTGTAATATATATTAGTATGTCTACTTTAGTAATGTCTAATGAACATCTGTTCAGCTCAGTTGATTTCTTTCTAATAACACCTCGCAAATGTAGGCATGAGCACAAAATCACTAAATCTAAACTCCTCCTACAATATATTACAGGTGTTTTTAAAGCTTTGTAAGATTAAAGACTGTCTCCCTGTAGAGCTGGTGATTAAAGCGTGATTAAGAGTTTCAGGTTTTGATGTTAGTGTTAAGAGCTGCATGACGGTGTCAAAACACGTCTATGAGCCGCTTACAGCCAAATTACTCAACTAATCACCAGTCTGAATGGGCTCCTTGCACTCACGGCTCTGACGCATTTCCGTTTTCAAATAATGCGGCTCGGACGTTTCCGGTTGTTTAGTTTACATTCGCCTGTATAGGCAAAACATACATTTTCTACTAGCGAGAGGTCAAAATGAGTATCCAGCGTGAAGTTTTCAAGCCGTTTTCAGCACTGCTGTGTTCCTTTTTGCACGGCGTCGGCTAATTTTTATAGAAGCTTTAGGCTTTCATAGCTTCCCTGCTCAGAGTGATTTAATAAACAGTGACTGATGAACATCAGTCGGCACCACTTTACCATTTCGCCGTATGAAAGGTCTGTAGCAAACATTTCATACCAGACTACCTGGTTAAACCAAAAACGTCAGAAGCTTGGAGACGACTGGCAAAGCATGCAGTGCCACTGCTTTTAAATGGAATAATCAACTTTACAGCACCCAGGCTCCACGTGTTTGGGAGAGGAGATCAGCTAAACGTACTTGCCTGAATGATCCACCAGCTATCATTATTATTAGTATTATTATAGCTAGATATTATTATTATTATTAATAATAATAGTATTATTATTATTATTATTAATAATAATAGTATTATTATTATTATTATTATTAATAATAGTATTCTTATTATTATTATTATTATTATAACTAGCATTTGTATTCTTTTTTTTTACTAATATTGTAGCTAGCATTTTTATTATTATTATTATTATAGCTAGATATTATTATTTTTACTATTTTTATTATTATTATTATTATTATTAATATAGCTAGCATTTTTATTTTTATAGCTAGCATTTGTATAATTATTTATATAATGATTAGTATAGTTAGCATTATTATTATTGTTATTATTGCTAGCACTTTTATTATTATTCATATTATTATTGCTAGCATGTGTATGATTCTTTTTATAATGATTATTATTTTTACTATCATTATTATTATAGTTAGCATTATTATAGCCAGCATTTTTATTATTATAGCTAGCATTTGTCTAATTATTTTTATGATGATTATTATAGTTAGCATTATTATTATTACTAGCATTTTATTAGACTTCCATTTGATAACAGGAGAAACTAACAACTATCAGTAACGCACCTAGCAAGCTAGTTAGCTAAACTAGCTAATGCTGAGCTGTGTGGGCTAACGTAAAATATAAGAAAATAATCTTTGTAGTGTGTAGGTATGATATAGTTTATAGGCATATAGTTTAAAGCTTTTCTTTAGCTTTCTAGTGGTGGGCTTCACTGATCTCCTTGACGTTGAGGTTAATTTTTAGAAGCTCTTGTAAACACCAGCTGAAAATACTGCCATAGCGAGTGTATTAGAAAAGCCAAACAGGAAACGCTGGAGCAGCACTGATGAGAATGCGGAAGTAGTTGTGCAAAGAGCGCATTGAGAGAGAGGAATCATCAGGATTAAGCCTGCTGGACCTGCTTTATGGTGATGTGTGTTGATTCATTTTGCATGTTTTATATTGTTCCAGTCATGCAAAAAATCTCCAAAATGACAAATTTTAGAGGCGATGGTATGTTTCCATACACCTCAAAAAGTTGCACCCCTGCATCCGGGTGTATCAATATATATATTCTACCCTATTACTGCACTATTTTACCCTATGCTGCCGTATACCACCCTAGTCTACCCTATTGCTGCCCTATTCTACTCTGTACTTTACTGTTTTACCTTATACTACTCTATTTCATCCTATACTGCCCCAAATTACTCTAATCTACACTATACTGCCCTATATTACACTATTCTACCCTGTTTTACACTATACTGCCCTGTTCTACCTTATTTCCCTGCTGTGTATACACATGGTTAGAGCCTGATATTATTGCATGGGCTTGTAAACCAGCTTTTGTATCATTAATTCAGTTTGCACTCAGTGAGTCAGATAAACTCTACTCTCAACCCATTGTGTAAGTTCCTCACAGCTTGTAAATGCATTATTTTCTTGTTTCCTCTGCCTTTCAGCAATCAAGAATTATCACTAACTGTTATTGTTATTTTTTGTTTAGGAGAGGTTTTCCTTTGAGATTGCTGAAAACATAACGTTAATAAACTGCTCAGCATGCTTGGAAAAAGAGTAGCAATCGCAAACATCAACTATTTTAAAAGACAAAAACAATTAAAAATATTTATTGAGCATCAGCAGACAATAAAGCACAATACATTTACCTGTAGTAGTATTTAGTGGTAATCATGAATTTGTTTTAGCAGTGCCTTTCCAGTCATAAATGTACCTCAGTAGTGCTATTTTAATCAAAGTGCTGCTCTACATGTGAGTGAAAATATATCTTCAGATGCTAGCTAAGGATAAGTCAGCTGTGCTAATGTTGCTTTTTTTAGCACAGTAAATCTTGTATCTTTGCAGGTAATGATGTTCTTGTGCAGCGCCATCATCATTGCTGTCATCCAGTACTGCAACTTCTGCCAGCTGAGTTTCTGGATGCGCTCAGTTCTGGCCACTGCCACTGGGCTCTCTATGATTGTTGTACTTTTCAGCGCCCCCACTAGGATAAGGTGAGACCCTACCACTCATATTAATCCTGTCTGAACTAGGATCTTGCTGTTCCTCCTATAAGCACAGGGTGGTTTTGACCCTTAAAACTTGGATAAGCTGTGAGTGTTTTGAAGGTGTTATGTTTTCTGTCTATATATGTAGTATAGGGATTTAAAAAGGTTTTTGTTAAAGTTGAACTTTATTTGGAAACACTATTAAATTCTTGGATGTTCACACAGAAGCTAAAAGTGTTTGAGATCTGATTTTCTTTTGTTGTACGTGGCAGATCTGTGTGGCAGGGCGAAACATGGGCTAAATGTGACATTTTCACTTCTAATTTTGTCCACTTAATATGTGCTACTAAAATCTAATACATATCAGATTTGTGCCAAGGCATTTTGCTAGTTTTAAAAGCCTTCTTAACATGATTTTCAATAAGTTAAATTAATTTCAAACAAACTACTATTTGAACGTTTTTATTTAACACCAGCACAGAGATACCAGCAAAGCACAATACATTAATCTGAGCAGTGCTATTTTGTTCATGAGTTTACTTTAGCAATGCTTTTCCCATCATAAATGTACCTCAGTAGTGGTATTTGATAATAAACATACCATAGCTGTGCTTCACAAGGGGGAAAGTCTTTTGGTAAACAAACAGATGCTAAATAAGGATAAATTATCTATGGTAAGGTTACTTTCTTAGCCCTGTACAACTCAGCTGGGGTGTGAAAGGGGAGTAAAGTGACACCAAATATGTGATTGATAGTGAATGCTCTGTCGTTTAGTTTATACAAATAGAGCCTTAATATGAACTGAAACCTGCTGTTTTTCAGTTCCATCCCTCTCTGCTCTGTATACAAACTACCAGGAAGGGGGCGGACACTTAAAAGTTACGTTTAATGTAACCAAGGACAAAAAACTGAAATTTCAGCAATAAGCCTGGTTGGAATGCACTAAAAGCCTTGAGGACTGTGATGCTGGAGATGCTGAATCCTTTGTCTGCTTTGCTTATCTCCACTTCATGATTTAACAATATTTTATAATGTAATAGAATGATTTAATTATAATAAAGTATTTGCCTCAATCATTCGTTTTAACTAGAGCTGCACAAATTTGATCGCTGCTCAATATCAACAGACTCTAGTGAGAGTACCTGGGTGAAGACTCTGATGAGAGTACCTGGGTGAAGACTCTAGTGAGAGTACCTGGGTGAAGACTCTAGTGAGAGTACCTGGGTGATGACTCTAATGAGAGTACCTGGGTGAAGACTCTAGTGAGAGTACCTGGGTGAAGACTCTGATGAGAGTACCTGGGTGAAGACTCTAATGAGAGTGCCTGGGTGAAGACTCTAATGAGAGTACCTGGGTGAAGACTCTAATGAGAGTGCCTGGGTGAAGACTCTAATGAGAGTACCTAGGTGAAGACTCTAGTGAGAGTACCTGGGTGAAGACTCTAATGAGAGTACCTGGGTGATGACTCTAATGAGAGTACCTGGGTGAAGACTCTAGTGAGAGTACCTGGGTGAAGACTCTAATGAGAGTACCTGGGTGAAGACTCTAATGAGAGTACCTGGGTGAAGACTCTAGTGAGAGTACCTGGGTGAAGACTCTAATGAGAGTACCTGGGTGAAGACCCTAATGAGAGTACCTGGGTGAAGACTCTAATGAGAGTACCTGGGTGAAGACTCTAGTGAGAGTACCTGGGTGAAGACTCTAATGAGAGTACCTGGGTGAAGACCCTAATGAGAGTACCTGGGTGAAGACTCTAATGAGAGTACCTGGGTGAAGATTCTGATGAGAGTACCTGGATGAAGACTCTAATGAGAGTACCTGGGTGAAGAGAGTACCTGGGTGAAGACTCTAATGAGAGTACCTGGGTGAAGACTCTAATGAGAGTACCTGGGTGAAGACTCTAGTGAGAGTACCTGGGTGAAGACTCTAGGGGTGTCACGATCTCGATATTTTATCGAAATCGATCGAAATGAGGTCATGGTCTCGAGTATCGAAGTCAAAACGAGAATCGACGATCCCTCCCGCGCGCGCTACGCAAATGGCGCAGCGCGCTACGCAAATGGGGCAGCACCAACACAGCGCATCCTATTCATGTAAATAGAGAGAGCCCGCCCTCAGTTCTGCTGTGTGAGAGGCAGAGAACAGCTGCCTTTCAGCCACGGAGGAGAAACTGAAAACGGACTTATAGAATTAAAGAAAGGGCTCTCAAGTTTTGAGTGTCGGCGGGAGTGTGATCACTGTTTTTTTATCTGTGCAACGGGGGAGGGGGGGGAGGGGGGATGGGGGGGGTTGGGGTGCGCGCAGGTTTTGTATCTGTATCTGACGGAGGGGTGGGTGCGCGCAGGTGAGAGCGTGTGAACTCGCTGAAATGCGTGTGTCAGTGTGACTTGAGAACACTGACTATAGATCACAGTGAGGTGGATTAAAAATCTTAAACTTATGATTGACTACACCTGTTGCTTTCCATTGAATTAAAAAAACATCTTTCTCTCAGATAAAGTTAATAATATATCTTTCTTAAAGAAAAAAACTTGTAATTCTCAGGGACTGAGTCTTATTTTTCATGTTTAACTGTTATAGTAGGATAGAGTTCAGTTTGTTAAGGCTTTAATTGTTCCTATTTTTTTTTTTTATTATTTTATTTTGCACGTTGCAGTTTTAATAGTGCACACTGTTGCTACCAAAAAAGTCACTAGATGGCATTACCATATATATATTAATAAATAATAATAATAATAATAATAAATAATATATTATTTAAATTTTATGAGGCATAAAATAATAAAATGTAAATATATAATAAAAAAGAAAATCGAGAATTGAATCGAATCGTGACCCTCAAATCGGAAATAAAATCGAATCGAGGATTTAGAGAATCGTGACACCCCTAGAAGACTCTAATGAGAGTACCTGGGTGAAGACTCTGATGAGAGTACCTGGGTGAAGACTCTAATGAGAGTACCTGGGTGAAGACTCTAATGAGAGTACCTGGGTGAAGACTCTAGTGAGAGTACCTGGGTGAAGACTCTAGTGAGAGTACCTGGGTGAAGACTCTGATGAGAGTACCTGGGTGAAGACTCTGATGAGAGTACCTGGGTGAAGACTCTAATGAGAGTACCTGGGTGAAGACTCTAATGAGAGTACCTGGGTGAAGACTCTAGTGAGAGTACCTGGGTGAAGACTCTGATGAGAGTACCTGGGTGAAGATTCTGATGAGAGTACCTGGGTGAAGATTCTGATGAGAGTACCTGGGTGAAGACTCTAATGAGAGTACCTGGGTGAAGACTCTAATGAGAGTACCTGGGTGAAGACTCTAGTGAGAGTACCTGGGTGAAGACTCTAATGAGAGTACCTGGGTGAAGATTCTGATGAGAGTACCTGGGTGAAGATTCTGATGAGAGTACCTGGGTGAAGACTCTAATGAGAGTACCTGGGTGAAGACTCTCGTGAGAGTACCTGGGTGAAGACTCTAATGAGAGTACCTGGGTGAAGACTCTAGTGAGAGTACCTGGGTGAAGACTCTGATGAGAGTACCTGGGTGAAGACTCTAGTGAGAGTACCTGGGTGAAGACTCTAATGAGAGTACCTGGGTGAAGATTCTGATGAGAGTACCTGGGTGAAGAGAGTACCTGGGTGAAGACTCTAGTGAGAGTACCTGGGTGAAGACTCTAGTGAGAGTACCTGGGTGAAGATTCTGATGAGAGTACCTGGGTGAAGAGAGTACCTGGGTGAAGACTCTAGTGAGAGTACCTGGGTGAAGACACTGATTCTTTTTTTTTTGAATAATACACTACTGCACAATACTAATAATGCACTCGCTATATCTCCATATATCCAGTACTTCGGTAAAATAAATGATACTGGACAGATATAATCTGTCTCTAATAGATATATAATGGGAAATGAGAACAGTGAGATTTTTTTTGTTTTGCTAAAAACAGCAAAAATGTCCTACCAAGATGTGTTAATTAGGGGTGGGTGATATGGCACGATATTTCAGGGTTCAGTATCATTCACGATATTCGAAAATGTTGGCGATATTATCGTGTACCATATGATATGGCACACCCCTAGTGCTTATAAGAGGTCTGAATGTCTCTACATCACGCGTTGTTTACCAACACACACACACCTTCCCCTTTAGCCTTACCGGAGGCTGCCGTCCGGTCTCCTCTGTGTACAGAATGAGTCTCTAGCTGAATAGTGCTGTCCGGGACCTTTCTGAGAGCCAGGTCTCAGTGAAAATTAGAGCACAGCACTCTCTTAATTCCTGCTGTAATTTAATCCTTGTGCTCAGCTTGTCCAGTTTGTCCAGACACCGCACATTAGCTAGCTGGGCAGCGGCTTTAGGCTAGCATATAGCCCTCCAATCCTGCCGCGCGTACGCTGCCACCTGTGAGGCGCTCTCCTGGGGTCAGTGTACTTATGTCCAGAGCAGAGCGATAATAGTAATAACCTGAGTCATTTTGGACACATGCACACAAAAAAGGCGTAGCAACAAGCAGTAGACAACACTGGTTTAATTGGATGTTTTATTTTAAATGGTTTTGTAAGTAGCTGTGGTCGTCCAGGTTGAGATTGTTTTTATAAAGCTAGAGCAGAAACTGGCACATTCCTCCTGTCTTGTTACTTACAGTGACTTTTTGTCTTGCAGCATCAACGACAGCTTTCCAGTGACTGGGTAAGTGTGAGTTTTCCAGCTGCTTAGGAGACACAGTTCTTGGCAAACTCTGAATTAACTGCCATTAGGAGGCTGACTGAAGCATGGACTCCATTATATGCTTGTTCAAGGGGCTGATCTGCTTCATTCATCATAATGGCGCAGAACACAGCAATAGCTGTGACTCACAGATGCAGCACTTTTCATCCTAGAGCTCTGAGCTGGCATTATGTTCTTTTAAAGCAATACTGCTAATATTGAATGGAAGCTAACAGTCAGTAGAGACACTATAGACAGTATATTATTACTTTCCAATAAAAGTTTTTGACGATATTTCCCCAATCCCTTGAACAAAGTGTCCACTCTGCAACTGTCCACTGTGGCAAATTGTCCCGATAAAGACATTTTTTTTTTATATTGACTTCCATTAAAAGTTAAGGGTTAATCTCTCTCTCTTGTAAAGTTTGTGTTTTAGAAATCAGAAATGATCTAGAGTAGGAGTTGCCAGGTCCAAGGGATGTGACATCTAACTGTGCCCTATTTTTTTATACCATTTGTATATATGAAATAACCTCAATTAACTTTTGAAGAAAACACAATTATAAAACCGTACTTTAAAAAATTTAACAGTAAACATTTTAAACATCCCAGCAGGCACACCCGAACAGAGCACTGACTTTTAAATCTTAAATCTGCTGGTCTTTCGTGAGTAATCAAACTATTTGTTGTTTGACCGCTTAGGGGTATAGAGACTGTGAGTGGACTCTAAAGAGAAAACTCTGGACCTAGTTATCAGATCCAGTTATCGGCTCCTGCTGTAGTCCTCAGCATATATATATATATATATATATATATATATATATATATATATATATATATATATAACAACATAACAACTATACAGTACATAGTACAGTATAGTACAGTACAGTACAACTAAATCCAACTTGTCTCTGTTGTACTTTTTCTTCACTTAATTTTTTTCTTCCACTGTTTCAGGAACTTCAGTAATGCAAGTATGGGCATAGTCCCGTACCATACTGACCCGGGTTCCACAGCCCTGGATCTGCTGATAAGGGAAACACCACTGTCATTTTTCTTGCTGCTTTTGCTGGTCTGGTTCCTCAATCGTGAGTTCGAGGTCAGCTACCGTCTGCACTACCACGGCAATGTTGAGGCTGATAAGCACCGCATCAAGATCCAGAATATGCGAGACCAGGCCGACTGGCTGCTGAGGAACATCATCCCCATCCATGTGGCCGAACAGCTGAAAGTCACACAGAGCTACTCCAAGAACCACGACAATGTCGGCGTGATTTTCGCAAGCATCGTGAACTTCAGTGAGTTTTATGAGGAGAGCTACGAAGGTGGCAAGGAGTGTTACCGAGTGCTAAACGAACTCATCGGAGACTTCGACGAGCTGCTGCGCAAGCCCACATTCTCTAACGTAGAGAAGATTAAAACCATAGGCGCCACCTACATGGCGGCGTCCGGGCTAAACGGGCGGCAGTGCCGCGAGCAGACGCACCCCCACGCCCACCTGTGCGCCCTCTTTGAATTTGCGCTGGAGATGATGCACGTGGTGGACGACTTCAACAAAAACATGCTGGGCTTCCAGTTCAAGCTGAGAATCGGCTTCAACCACGGCCCGCTGACCGCCGGGGTCATTGGCACCACCAAACTGCTGTATGACATCTGGGGTGACACGGTGAACATCGCCAGCCGCATGGACAGCACGGGCGTGGAGTGCCGCATTCAGGTGAGCGAAGAGAGCCACTGCATCCTCAGCGGGATGAACTACGCCTTCGACTACCGCGGCACCGTCAACGTCAAAGGAAAAGGCCAGATGAGGACCTACCTTTACCCCAAAGTGAATGAGAGCGGCCCTCAGGGCAAGGAAGACGTCGCTGCCGGTGAGCAGATCACTAAGAAACCCAGTGTAGCACTCAGTGTGACCCCCAACACTATACCTACATCGCCGGCTGCAGTCAACCAACTTCGGCCCTCTTCTTCCACTAGTGCCTGTCGTAGCAACTCTGAGGTGCCACAGGAACCTAGCGTGGGCCCATCCAAGTTGACATCAGAGTGGCACAAAGACCCTTTTAGAGACTCTGTGCCTCCAGGCAAAGATGAGGAGAGTTCCCTTACTCCTCACGTACCCGCTATCAGTGGACCACAGCCGCCGTTAATAGCACAGTTAAGCGCTCCACTGGCCAGACCAGAGACACCTTTACGAGGCGAGGAACAGGAGGAGGAAGAAGGAGGAGAAGAAGAGGCAAATGAGTATTCAAGACTCCAAGTAGGAGAGAGGCTTTGATCTGCATTAGCAGGTGCTGATCTTTACTGCCTGTCTGCCTCTTTTTCCTCCCTTTATCTTTCTTCATCTCTCCTTTCTGAGGCAACAGTGTACAAATTTGCTGAGGTTCACCTCCAGAGGTGCCTTAATTAATCCCATATTAAGTCTAGGAGTCTACAATGCAACAGCCTGTTTGGCGTCCTGCTTTAAGATCTTGATCAGAGTGGGGAAAAAACGTTGAAAAGTTGAAAGGTAGTTTAGGGATAAATCTGTGTGGATCACAGTATGGCACAAAAAAACTGAATGATGCAGGAAAAGGGAGGACAGAGAGTTTAATTTGTGGATGTTTTGTGTTTCCTTTTGTTAATGTGTGCTTTGTTTTGTGTGTTTGTTTATTAAGTGCCTTCAGGATTAGTGAGCAAATGAACATGATGAAATGATAAGATGATGAAATAAATGAACAAATGAACAGAGATGTTGGAACAATATCAGCATGCCGTTTTAGATTATGATTGACAGCTCTGTGGTTGTTGTTTTTCTTTTTCTTCAAATTATTTTGTTAATATATTGCAATAATTTTGCTGTACTTGTTTCTTAATTTCAAAAATTATTGTCCAATTTGAGATGTGACCTTGTGGAGGAGAAGGGAAAAGTGCCAGTGGCTAGTATGGAGGCAGAAGCAGTCAGTCACAGATCAGGGGAGTAGAACTGCATTAGATTAGATGGGCAATCGCATCTTTCACTCCCATCAGCAGCGCCCCACGATAGGGTTTTTTGTTTCCTTTTTTTGAAGAGATGGGGGGTGGGAATCTAATCTTCTCGGATGTTCTCAGATTGAACCATCTTTAAGCTAAGAGCTGAGCACTAAGTACATGAATCTGTGATTTTAGATTGGGGGAAAAGAAGGGAGCACCCCGACCAAGGCGCCAGTTTCCTCCCTTTCAGTGAATATGCACAATACTGACATATCTGAGGCATTTCCACCGATACTACAAAACTCGCGCCACTTCTATTCTGTAGCTACAGCAGAAATTCTTAACCTAACGTGGTCCTTTTTTAGTTTCTCTTTAAAGCGCTAGCCTTACTTCGAGTGATGATACAGCAATACAGTGGAACCCCTCCTTCATAACAGCTCCTGTCTCTGGCCCAGCAGCCTTTAGCTCTGAAGCACAAAGTGGAATAGTAGGGAATACAGCAAAGGAATTATAAGGGATCATATGTAAGTATATATCTCAGCAGAAAGCATTTATAAACATATCCTAGTTCTTACTGTGAACAACTCTTTGTATTTGTTAGTTTTTTTTTTCTACAGATTATTTTTCATATCTCTTCTGAACTTGAAGGTGTTCAGCCTAATCAAGGTGTTTGAATTTGTTCTGTGAATGGTTTCAACCTTTCAATCGGTCCTGTTTTTCATCACACACAGCTGCAAAAAGTCATTCAGATTGTTTTCTTGTATTGTGCCAGCGGCTGAACTTATTCTTTTTTCCCCTTTTCGTTCACATAATCGTAGCCTTGGTTTGGAAATGTTCTGCTGTATCCGTCAATTTTGAATCGTGCCACTTTAACATGGTTTGGTATTTTCAGTGCAATTGAAATTGCCCCTATGAAAATAATACAATGTGTTTTGTTATATGTTGACAGTATATTCCAGATTTTAAATGAAATATATTGTTAATATATTCTCAGTATGTTTATTTTGTTTTGTATGGGGGTTTATTAGATGTTTCTTTATCTAGTGCCTTTTTTCTTTTTTTTTAATGAGTGTGAAAAAGTGCTAAATGATTGAAACAAGCCTTTGTGAAAAATGAAACTTTAGCTTGTTAAGATTCTTTCTTTTCCTCTCTCTCCCTTCTGTCTCTTACTGATAATCCCTCTTAAGGGCAATGTCCAGTATTCTCCCCTACCGTTCTTGGGCCTCCTGAATTTGTACCTTTCCCCACAGGTTGGTTGTTTTTGTAGTTTGTCGTTAGTCATTGGGAACACTAGGGTATGGAAGGGAATGATGTATATTGACATGTTTGAAATAAAGGAGGTACAAAGGCTTCTTTAACCTTTGCTGTAGAAGAACCATATTTGTGAAGCTCAAGTGTGAAGAACTTTTCAGTTCTGTGGCTCAGAGAAGCCTTTGTAGCTCCTTCCTCTTTAAGCTCTGTATCTGTAGTGGTGTACATTACATTCAGACAAATTAAGAAACATAAGACTTTCAGGGGCGTCCTCAGTTTAACTCACACTAAAGTGACGTCGGCACAGCGGAGGCCTCCAGGACACCCCTTGTGTTTTGTGTGTTTTTTTTGTTTTTGGCTTTTCTTCGCCTATAGAATTAGCACTCTGAAACTATGTAGTGCCTTTTCTGCCAGCCATTCCTCATTCGACTGACAGAAGGTTGCCTGTAGCTTATTTTGGTGTCAACTAGCCAGGTATGACTTCATCATACTCAAGTTTATTTTGTTGTGCATTCAAAATTCCAGACACCAGATATTCAACACTGTGTATCTTAAAAAACAGAAATCTTTGGGATGGATAAGGGATATTTTTTGGCTATTGATTTATTGTATGATTGTATGGTGCACTGCTTATCAACCACGCCACACTTAAGTCAGAATAGACATCCTTATCGTATCACTCCATCGGCTTCAAAGCGCAAAAAAAAGCTTAAAAAAGAAGAAAAAAAATCAGTGAGAGCTGACAGTATTTAAACATAATTACTCACGCATAGTTATAAAGTGTGTTTGATTTTTTTGTTTGTTTTCTTCTTGAAGTATCAAATGAATGCATTGATATTTATGAATTTGTATTATGTGTATGGAGTTGTTGTGCAGTCCAGGATCCAGTATGGTGCGGTCGATTAACGTAAACCTCACGTAAAAACAAAGCACGTAAGGGCTCTCTGGAGTGCGTGGGGTGCAGCACCTTCACGCCAACACACCCAAACCCCTTTAGCACCAGCCACCGTGTCGATACCCTGTGGAGACCCTGTAACCTACAGGATCTACTGTCTTCAGGTCATTTTAACAAGAAATCTGATTAAACTGAAGCCTATATACAAGTATATAGAATATATACAGTACTGTGCTGTGTTTTAGGTTTTAGTTCCCAAATCACATGATTATAAATTTCACATTTCTCTTAGCAATTAGACAGTGTTTAATGTAAAAACTCCAAATCCAATTAAAACACATGCAGAAATTATTAGATTTAACATCATTACTCTGTACTTTACCAAACCAGGCGTTGGATTCACCAAACTGTCTTAGAAAAGAGTTTTATAAATGTATGTCTCTTAACACACAAGATTACATTTTTTAAAATTGTTGTCTTTTAAAAAGATTGCTTCTAAAGTTTTCTCTTGAGAAAATATACTGTCAAAAGTATGCCACACACTGCTCTCAATTCCTAGTTCTAGACTCAAAATGCTGTGTAGTCCCAACGATGCTCTAAAATGATCAGTTTAAGTGTATATGTTGTCCAGATTATTAGAATTATTGTGTATTTTAACGGGATTAAAGGTGGATACAGTTCTTAATGCACTGTTTGTGTATAAAGAAGAGATTTCTTTTGTATCATCAGTTAACAGAATTAGAATAGCTTTCTGGAGAAATAATAAAGACTCATCAGATAACACTAAATTTGTATAGAAGAGTGTCGTCTTCAGGTTTTGGCTCCGTAAGGTTCATTAACTGTGGGTATTAAGAAGGATCTGTAAATTCTGTTGCGTCTGTGGCTCAGAAAAGCCTTTGTAGCAGATTCATCTTTAAGCTCTGTATCTGTAGTGGCGTACAGAAAAGCTTTCTGAGAAGTAATGAAGATTCTTAACATAAACACTACAATTCAGAGCGTTTTAAGAAATTCTTGAAAATTGGACTCTGGGTGGTCCAGTGGAGTTATGTGATTTGAATCCCATCAGCAGCCGGAGTCTGAGAGAGCACAGTTGGCCGTGCTCTCAGGTGGGTAGATGGCGCTCTCCTGATGTAATGTCGGTTGGTGCAGCAACATTAGCTGATGTATCAGAGCTCAGAACGCACAGTATGAACAGAGTCTGGCTCTGTATGTGTCTGCGCTGTTTTCACCTCTGAACTAGTGCTTTACTAGTGAGGGGAGAAGACTAAGGAGTGCATGGGATAATCTAATCTTCCAAATTATGGAGAAAAAGTTAGAAAATAAATAAAAACAAAAAGAAAGGCTTAATTACATGTTAAACGTTTTTTGTGTCTCTTAAATCTGCAAAATGGGAGAAATACAAAATCAAACATGTCAGTAAACTGTGATGGCAGAGAAAACTGCAAACAGGTCAAAAATCCTCCTCTTAAACTGAAAGAACACTGGAGAGAAGATGGAAAGCTAATTATTTCATTATAAACAAGAAAACAGCACTTCAAGAGGAATGACGTTTTTTACTCCTCTTAAATTTGACTGATATTCAGTTCATTCGTCCACTTGATGAACTGGTTACTTTAGAGCCGACTTTCTTACAGCCCAGACCAGTGTGAGCCTGCTGCCTCAAGGTTTGAAAAAAATATTTAAGAACATACTACAGCATACATTTTCAGAAATCCTGAAGAATGATTATTTATCGTACTTTTAGTTTAAGAATAAAAAACACTTTTTTTAAGACACTTCTAAATTGAGTCTGTCCCCAGGTGTTGACATGGTGATGACTATTAATAATACTCGACTCTCATGAAGAGAGCTTTGGGGATGTTTTATTAAACACATTAATGTAGAATCACTACTTCAAATTATCATAAGATCAGTGTTTTACTGTGCAAATAACAAATGATCGTTTAGATAATGAGCATTTTTTTATTCTAAATTTAAATGGTGGCCTAAAACTGTAGAATTCACACAGTACTGTATATATCACTGTTCTCTCTACTGCAGTTTGTGTTGAAGAGTTTGAAAGGGGGAAACTCAGTGTTATGATTGTTTTTTTTTTGTTCTCATTTGAAGAACTATAAAAAGCTGTAACTGATCAGTTGTTACACTAATCCTGCTCTTATTATACCGACGGATTTCAAGCCAGACGGCAGCTGCCACCTCATTTCAGACCGTCTTTAATCAAAGAAAGAGAAATCTGTAGAGGCTGAACTGATGTACAAAATGTGTGCCTTTATGCTTAAAACTGAGTATTGTCACTGTCACACACAAACCTTGTATCTCCTAAATAGTCACTTTAAAAGAGAAAGAAAAAAGGGGCGTTTCTGTCAGTCTGTTCATCCATCATGGAAATCTGATACAATATAAAGGCCAACCATCAGATTCACAGTTTGTTACATAAAAACTGCAAAAAAAAGGAGATGCATGGTTTTTGTATGATGGTGGAAAATGAGTAAAATGATTGCATTTGGTGTGGTACCAAAGGGTTAATTGTTATTAAAAAAGAAAAATGTGCCGTCAGATCTACTTTTTGAATGAGTATTATATTTGCTTGTGCCATATGGGAGGATGTTTTTGTGAATACCAAAGAGATTGGACAGAAATTGGATGAAAATTTGGATGTGATTTTTGTTTTTGTTTTTCCTCATCAGTCAATATTCTGCCATTGTGTATTTTTTGTAGTATATGTCACATATTGATTATGATTTTTTGTGCACATTATACATTTAATCCATACATGAGTATAATCTGTATACATTTGCACAATTCACTTTGTATGTACATATCCATATGTATTGTTTTATTTGAATTTTCAAAATTGAAAATACATGTGCATGTGCCAGATTTTGAGAGCAGAAAAAACAATGAATAAGGTATTGTCACTGGTGTGTTGGTTTCTGTGTGTGTGCTTTTCTTACTGACAATACTACACATTGGGGTGGGTGACAATAATATTACAGTATTCAGGATGTTATTGGGATTATCATAATCTTGGAGACATGACACAAACCCTGAACAATATTTGATTTGTTTTGAGGATATTCTGTATTACTGCAACAAATTATTATTTACCTTTAATGGTTTTAGGCTTTCAGCAGAAACCAAACATCTATATACAACAGTCTTAATATTTTGTATAAAATAATAAGTGTAACAATATTACAGCTTTTGGGGGGGGGGGGGGGGGGGATTGCAATGATTTATTATATTTTCCTTTCTACCACAAACTTTCTTTAATTAATATGTAAATGTGAATCAGTGTGACACAATGAGGTTTTATTTGTAGTTTAATTGCATGTGTTGAAAAAGTCTCAATACGAAATATGAAAAAGGAAGAAGAAACAGATTCTGCTTAAGGTTCAGGACCCAGTTTCCCAAAAGCATCTTAGCATTAAGAACAGCTTCTAGTGCAGTGGTATGAAAACATTTAGGTACCCCGTATAATTGTCAGGATTTTCCTTTATAAATCATTAGTTATTTGGATCTGTAATTTAGTAGATCCTCCTTATAGGCAGAAATAACAGCCTCTAAACTCTTCCTAAAGCTTCCTATAAGAGTCTGGCTTCTGGTTGAGGGTATTCCGGATTTTATTTACAAATCATCTCGAGTTCAGTCAGGTTTGATGGTTTCTGATCTTGAAATCACACCACAGATTTATAATAATATTCAGGTCTGGGGACTGAGATGATCATTCCAGACGGTTGTACTTGTTCCTCTGCATGAAGCTTTAGTAGATTTGGAGCAGTGTGTCCATTACTCTGTACTTAAGAATCTCAGAAATCTGCTGATATTGACTGAAATCCATGCGATTTTTAACTTTAACAAGATTCTCAGTAGCTGCACTGATCACACAGCCCCACAGCACGATGAACCACCACCACGTTTTACTGTGAGGAGCAGTAGAGTGTTTGTGTTGGAATGTTGGAGTTCTTTTTCCTCCATGCATAAATAACCACCTCCAAATAACTCAATTTATGTTTCATCGGTCCACAGCACTTTACTCCAAAATGAAGCCGGCTTGTCTGAATGTGCTTTAGCATACCTGAAGCGACTCTGTTTGTGGCGTGTGCTCAGAAAGGCTTCTTCTGCATTTCTCTCTCATACAGCCTCTCCTCGTGTAAAGTGAGCTGAATAGCTGAACGATGCACAGTGACTCCATCTGCAGTAAGATGATGATGTAGGTGTTTGAAGCTGCTCTGTGGGTTTGACTATCACTGTTCTCACCATCCTTCATCTCTGATTATCTGAGATTTTTCTTGTTCTGCTACTTCAGGCCTTAACTAGAACTATGCCTGTGGTTCTTCTGTTTCCTCACTCTGTTCCTCACAGTGGAAACTGACCATTGACAGTATATATTAACTGGACCAAGCCATTCTGCTGATTTCATGGAGCCAGGTGAGGCCAATCGTGTCACTTCCTGATCGGCTTCTCGTGGGTCGCTAACCAGGAGAGTAAGAGATTGCGCAGGCGTCAGCATGAAATGACGCGCCGTGTAATTAACCGTACTGTTTATAGGAACTGCACAGAAATATTCACTCCAAAAAGAACACAGTGAGAAAAGCTCCATTCTATCCCATAATGAGGCTTTTATTGAATGAACAGCAGATATAAACTAGAATTACTGATAACCAATATTAGTCTACGGATTTACTGAAGAATATTCATAGTTTGTCTATATAATTTAAGCATTTAGAAACTCTAATGATAATAATAAATGTGTAATATAAACTATAGTTCTATCTATACATTATAATTCTCATGGCCTATCTTACTTCTGTTTACTACTTTCTTACATGGCTTTTCTTGCTTTTGGCTCCAATCTTTGGGAGAGCCTGAAAACAGCTTAATGTGGCTTAATGTACCAAATCAATAAACACCAAACTAAACTCATTCATTACTATGCATTACTACTCTATACTACTGTATGGATGAATTAACCTATACTCCAATAGGAAGCGGTACATTTTACATAAAGTTTTTTTTCTTTTCATTGAAACCTATGAGGGGAAAAGCCCTTAAAAAAATCATTACTGAGTATTTAAGTATTTGTTAGTCAAGTCAAGTAGTTTTATTGTCAATACTGCATATGTACAGGACATACAGAGAATTAAAATGACGTTACTCTCCTTCCCAATTTTACAGCAAGTACAGATAATAGATATAATAAAGGAGAATGGGAGACACTATGAGTACAATACAGCAGGGACACAAATAGACATACATGAGACAAAAACAAGGTGCAGTGGTGTGGGGGAGGAATAGATATATAAATATAAGTTAAAAAAAAAAGAAATAGATATATAATATAAAAGAGTGGGAGACACTATATGAACAATACAACAAGACACAATAAACATACGTAAGACAATAGTGCAATATTGATGGTGATTGAGATGGAATGACAGTATAAATAGTGTATAACAGTAGTGCAAATAAGGTATATAGTTTAAGGCTGGTAAAGTGAATGAGTGCATAAAGTTCTTAAAGTTCACAGTTTTTGGGGAATTAAAGTACGTATTACAGTGCAAGTATATCAGTAGTGCCGGTATTGGCTGTGTAGTGCGAGTCCGTTTGGAAGGGACCAGTACTTTGAGTATTGTAGTGCAGAGTTTCAGTACTGTATTGGTGGGGGGTGGGGGGTCAGGATGCTGAGTGTGTGTTCTGGGGGCAGGATTGGGATGGTGAGTTGGTGCTCCAGGAGAGGTCCTCTGTGACGTGCACACCCAGGAACTTGGTGCTGCTCACCCTCTCCACAGCAGTTCCGTTGATGGACAGAGGGGTGTGCAGTGTGTGAGTTCTCCTGAAGTCCACAACAATCTCCTTGGTCTTCTCTGTGTTCAGAGAGAGATTGTTGTGTTTGCACCAGGAGGCCAGGCGGCTCACCTCGCTCCTGTAGTGTGACTCATCGTTGTTGCTGATGAGACCCACCACCGCCGTGTCATCCGCAAACTTGACGAAGAGGTTGGAGGTGTGTGCTGGTGTGCAATCGTGGGTCAGCAGAGTGAACAGAAGGGGGCTCAGCACACATCCTTGGGGAGCCCCTGTTTTCAGTGTGGTGATGCTGGATGTGTTGCTGCCAACCCGCACTGCCTGTGGTCTTCCAGTCAGGAAGTCTAACAACCAGTTGCACAGTGAAGTGCTCAGCCCCAGACTGTCCAGTTTGTGTATGAGCTGTTGGGGGACGATTGTGTTGAATGCTGAGCTGAAGTCAACAAACAGCATTCTGACGTAGGTGTCTTTCTTGTCCAGGTGTGTGAGGGCTGAGTGGAGAACAGTGGAGATGGCATCATCGGTCGAGTGATTTGACCGATATGCAAACTGGTAGGGGTCCAGGGAGGGGGGGAGCGAAGACTTGATGTGATGCATGACTAGTCGTTTGAAGCACTTCATGAGGATGGGGGTGAGTGCAACCGGAAAATAGTCGTTGAAACAGGATGGCGATGCCTTCTTTGGGACAGGGATGATGGTGGTGGCTTTGAAGCATGTGGGAACCACCGCCTGACTCAGAGAGGTGTTATAGATGTCAGTATAAACCTGAGGCACAGTCTCTCAGCACACGACCAGGAATGTTGTCAGGCCCAGGAGCTTTCCGAGCATTGATCCTGCTGAATGCTCTCCTCACACTGTCTGGGGACAGCGTCAGCACCTGGTCACCAGGAGGAAGGATGGATTTCTGGGCGGGTGTGTTGTTGAGTGGCTCGAACCTTGCGAAGAATCCATTCAGGTCGTTCAGCAGAGATGTGTCGCTGTCACAGGTCTGTGGCTGTGGTTTATAGCCTGTGATAGACTGGATACCCTGCCACAGGTTCCATGTGTCTCTGCTGTCACTGAAGTGTTGGGAAATCTTCTTTGAGTACAGCCTCTTAGCTTTCCTGATCCCGCGGGACAGGTTGGCCCTGGCTGTCCTCAGGCCTGCCTGGTCTCCTGTTGTGAAGGCTGCATTTCTAGCCTTCAGGAGCTTGTGGACCTCTCCTGTCAGCCATGGTTTCTGATTCGCATTTGTCTTCGGCGAAATTTATAGCTAAAGGTTAGAGTAAACCTACAGGTCAAACGCAAATATAAACATTGTAATATCGTGTAGTGTAAAGCTCTTAAAATATTTCAAATGAGAACAGAGCGGTGCGTTGCTCCCCGCCCATAACCACGCCTCTACTGCGCTGCCGCTCACCACGGTCAAAGTTCAACATGCTTCAACTTTGACCTTGCGGCAAGCTGTGGCCCGGCAGAAAACGCATGATGTGACTCACGCGCCCAGAAATAAACTGTAGTCCAAACAACAATAAACACGAGCGAGTGAGTAAAATGAGCTGAACATCACTTCCCTACACAGAACAGGAGGAAGAGCAGAGTCCGAGCGACAGATCCAACTACAAAACACCGGTACGAATTTTATAAAACTCCTCTTATTATCAGCAGGAGACGCTCAGCGCCATCACCTGACCACCGTCCAACAGAGCGGCGTGGCATACTGGGTTCAGTGTGTTAGCACCTTAACATTTTCACACAGCTATACTTTCTACTCCTGTACCTTTTCCCACAATTATCTCTCCTTTATACTTTTCACAAAGAAAGGTGGTCGGCTGCAGCTGCAACGGCTTAAGATTGCCTTTCAGAGATTTAATAGCTAAAAATTATATGAATTCACAAAGTTCCACCACGAATCTGCAGAACAGATATTTAAAACCAGTATATCACTGGCAGATGATACTGATCAACCACTCTGGACCTCCCCCATAGCCTCGTATTGCTACGCCTGCTACATCCGTCAACCTGGAGGCAGTGGAGCCCCATACAAACGGTTTCTGCCCGTGCAGAGGATGCAGGCGGTTTAACAGCTGAAACACCTAAGCTTAATGGTAACCCAGGCAGGACACCGCTTCCCTCTATTCTTCTCTCCAACGCTCGGCCTTAAAGAACAAATTGGACTATCTGAGACTGAACTTATTTGGCTAAATTCATTTGTAGGAGGGGCTAACCTTCATTTAGGTCAGATAGGAGCAGTTCTCTCACTGGTAAAACACGGGGCGGTAAACTACAATAGGCACATCCAGAAGAGGTTTTCATTGTGGCAGGAGACTTCAATCAGGTAAATATGAAATCTGTGCTTCCACACTTTTCCCAGTATGTGAACTTTGTAACTAGAAGAAAGATCACTCTGGATTTGGCCTACAGCAACATCCAAAAAGCCTTTTAGAGCATCTCCCCACCCCATCCCAGCTCCTCTGAGCATCTCTCTGTGATGCTTCTACCTGCATATAAGCCCTTGCTGGTCAGCAAAAAACGCGCAATAAAGCAAAGTGAGGATATGGCCTGCAGGTGCTGTGGAAGCACTACAGGACTGCTTCAAGTGCACATGGGACTGGGACAGCTGCTATCATCACATGTGGATGGATTGGTTTACTGAGTCTGTCTAAATACATTCAGAAGTGCATGGAGGATATACAGTGCCCTCCAAATGTACTGGAAAAGTTTATTTCTGCTGTAGACTGAAAAAAAATGGGTTTGACATTAAAAAAGAACATAAGACAAAAGATCAACATTTCAGTTTTTATTTTAGTTTTATTTACATCTGGATCTGATACACATTTCAGAAGATAACACCTTCTAACCCACCTATTTTTCTTGTGTGCAAAAGTAAACATAAAATAAAATATAGCCGCAAGCGGCAATCATCGGGTTCAAGCACCAACTGGCACAATGGTGCATACTAGAGCATAGGATGGTGATGTGTAAGAAGGTCTAATATGATTGGAGATGCCCTGTCACATTTAGAAATTATCAAAAGTTTTTCACCTGTTATTAATGTTGAGCAGAGGCCTTTCAACCTGATCAGTGCTTAAATTCACATGTAAATCTAGTGAAGTTTGCAGGATATTCATCAAGTGATTTAGAACCAGTCAAAAGGTGTCTACATGTTATTGGTATTGATCAGGTGGCTTCAACCAGAATGTTCACAAAGTGGTATTCAGATTGACCTTTGAACCTTTGCAAAACAAGCTGAACTGTTTGACCAAACAAGTTTAAATTAACACAAAGGAGTGCACTGTCTGACACGACATGTAATTACGAAGTTATTCTAAATCTAGTTCTGAATTAAATGGCACTTCATCAAGCACCAACTAGCACAATGGTGCCTACTAGAGCATAGGATGGTGATATGTAAGAAGGTCTAACACAATTGGAGACATTCTGTCACATTTAAAATGATCAAAAGTCTTTCACCTGTTATTAATGTTGAGAAGAGGCACAAAGGAGTGAATGTTCTGATATGACATGTAATGTCAAGTTATTCTTAATCTAGTTCTGTATTAAATGGCGCTTCATCAGAGTGATATTGTACAGAGGTCTTTAACATTGTGAGATTACAGCAAATACTGCAGAGTTACAGCAATTTAGGTTAGAAATTCCAAGGACGCACAGATTGCTTGATGCCTGGAGAGTATTGTATGTGAAATTTTCACAAATGTTTTTAATGAACATTTACCTAGAGACTCTACAGTGTGCAGCAAGACTGAAATGGAGGTGATAGGCCAAATATCCATATAGACTAGTTTCAATACAGCTATTTTCAAACAATTAGCAATTATGAATGAACAAAGCACTTTTTAAACATAGTTGTATTGAGAAATTTGTCAGAGCCACTGTACTAAATATGGCAAAAACAATTAGATGTCAAAATAGTACAGCATGATTGCAATATACTAATTTTTGGAACAGCGCCCCCCAGTGGCCGGATTGTTTCAGCACTTTGCAGGTCACTACAGTGTCTCCACCTGAACATAACTGCCAAATATCATCCAGATTGGGCAACATTCAGCCTGCCAAAATGTCTGCTGAATGCTGATTGGCTGATGGTGTTCAGCCATGTTGATTGATTACGTTGCCCTTTGAACATCCTTTAGAGGCTGTATGATAGATTCTGCATGCAAATTTTCAGCTTGCTAGGTTGCACGGTTGCTGAGAAACAGTGCTCCAAATTTACCTCTTGAAGTGAATGGGGCATATATCCGGAAGGACTAATTTGCATATGGCGGCCATATTGTTTACAAATTTCCACATTTTTGATGAATATTGAAGGCCATGCTCTCATGAGTATTTTGATACCAAACATGCCAGGATTGGTCAAAATTCCTAGGACTAGTTCGCAACAGTATGTTTTGCATATTAGGCAAATTAGCAAAAAATCTATATAGACGGAAGTGCATGGTCCAAATTGGAAAGTTGTAGGTATTGACTGTTACGAACCACGTACCTGGAAGCTAACTGTCATGATGAGCACAGAATTGCAGACACGTGCAGATACTGATAAAAATATATGTTTATTATAAAAATAAACAGATGTAATACGTGGTTGATACAGAAAACAGTTAATCACCAGAAACCAGAGCAATGTAGACAAAACCATACCATAAACGAGAGACAGTCCAGAGTTCATACACGAGAGATCCAATGTCAGAGGTAATCCAAGAGGCAGTAGTGAAAACACAGTCCAGGTAATACACAGGCAATCCAATATCAGAGGCAAAGGCAATAATCGGCGTCGAGAAAACAAAGGCAAGGTCATACACAAGATAAACTGAGACAAGAGATATAGAAACGCTTAGTAATGAGGAGAACCTACAATACGCGGCGTGGGTGTTTGTGTGGAGTGCTCTTTTATAGTGCCAGTAATCAGTATTCAGGACTTCCTGGAGGAAGCAGGTGAGGTGTCACATGATCAGGTGAGTGCGTGATGTCAGCGGGTGGTGCATTCTGGGTAATGTAGTTGTTGACCTGAGAACCTCCGTTAGAGCTGGGTGTGGAAGGGACAGAGGAGCTAACAGCACCAGACGTGACAGTACCTCCCCCCAAGGGAGTCAGAACGGAGCCGGAACGGGGACGACCACGACGACGTCCACCCGACGGGCAGGGAGTACCGGCGGGAGGACCAGGCGTAGCCACAGAGGTGCCGGACAGGCGGGGGTTGCGAGACTGGGGACCCTGACGCACCGGAGCCGAAGAAGAGAGTGAGCGCTTGGGACGCCCACGAGGTCTAGGAGCAGGTTTTCCAGGGTGACGGGCATGAAACTCGGCCAGTAGAGCAGGATCCAGCACGTCACCGGCGGCAACCCAGCAACGCTCCTCGGGGCCGTAACCCTCCCAGTCTATGAGGTACTGGAGCACACCGCCACGCCTGCATGAATCCAGCACCTCTCGAACCGCATAGGTAGACAAATCCTCCCCCTCCACTGCCGCGGACGGCACGTCATCAGGAACACCGTCGGCAAGCAGACCTGGGACAAGAGGCTTGAGCAGAGAGACATGAAATGAGTTATGCACTCTGTACTGAGCAGGTAACTCAATCTTATAAGTCACCTCGTTAACCTGAGACAAAACCTTAAATGGGCCAATATACTTAGGCAGCAGTTTCCTACAGGCCCCCTCAAACCTCAAGTCCCGGGTCGACAACCACACCCTGTCTCCGGGTTGGTATTGGGGGGTGGTACCACGGTGTCTGTCGGACTGCTACTTATACTTGCGTAAAACCTCCGAAATCTGCTGATGCGTCTCCTCCCACACCTGCTCACTCCACTTCATCCAGTCGTCAACAGCGGGGATCTCAGTGGACGACGCTGTCCACGGAGCCAACGGAGGCTGATAACCCAGAATGCACTGAAAGGGAGTGAGACCAGATGTAGAGTTAATGAGGGAATTTTGGGCTATCTCAGCCCAAATCAGATACTGTGACCATTCTGTAGCATGTTTAAAGCAGTACAGTCTTAAAAATTGACCTAACTCCTGATTTACCCTCTCACATTGACCGTTGCTAGTGGGGTGAAACCCAGAATTGAGACTCATGTGTACACCTAAGTGTTAAAAGAATGATTTCCATACCCGCGAAGTAAATTAAGGACCTCTATCTGACAAAATGTCCTCCGGGACCCCAAAATGTCTGAAAATGTGTGTGTATATAACTTGAGCTGTCTGAAGAGCATTAGGTAGTGCAGGAAAAGGGATAAATTTAACACCCCTAGAAAATCTGTCTACGACCGTGAGGATGGTAGTGTAACCTTCTGATTCGGGTAAATCCGTAACAAAATCTACAGCAATGTGCGACCAAGGTCGTTCAGGAACAGGCAGAGGACATAGTTTACCAGCTGGAAGGGTTTTGGGTGTTTTGCATTGAGCGCAGACTGAACATGAAACTACGAACGCTTATATATCAGCTCGCATGGTTTCCCACCAATAACGAGCTGAGATCAGTTGTAGTGTACGTGTAACGCCGGGATGACCAGAAGTAAGGGCAGCATGAGCCCAACCAATGAGTTGATCGCGAAATTGTTCGGGTACATAAATCTTGTGAGGAGGACAGCCCTCTGGAGTGTGTTAACTTGGCTCTGATGAATGAGATCATCGAGCTCCCATCTAATGGCAGCCACTTTTACAGTGGGTGGCAGAATGTATTCAGGTTCAGAAGCGCGGCATGTGACATCTGGGGAGCTAAAAACACGAGATAAAGCATCAGCCTTAGTATTACGGTTACCGGGTCGAAACGAGATAGAGAAATTGAAACGTGAGAAGAATAATGACCAACGAGCTTGACGGGGGTTTAGGCGTTTAGCTGTACGGAGATATTCCAAGTTTTTATGATCTGTTAGTACGGTGAATGGATGTGCAGCACCTTCCAGCCAGTGACGCCACTCCTCTAGAGCAAGTTTGACAGCCAGTAACTCTCTATCCCCTATCCCATAGTTACGCTCAGCTGGTGACATTTTTCGTGAGAAGAAGGCTATGGGATGGAGTTTAAGTGGTGAACCGCTGCGTTGTGAGAGAACTGCTCCCACGCCAGTATCTGAAGCGTCGACCTCGACTACAAATGGTAGTTCAGGTTTGGGGTGCATGAGAATGGGGGCAGAAACGAAAGCAGTTTTTAGTTTGCGGAACGCTAAGTCAGCTTCAGGGGACCACTTTAGGACCTTGGTGGCGTTCTTAGTGAGCGCAGTGAGTGGGGCAGCTATACTGCTGAAATTACGTATAAAACGTCTATAGAAATTTGCAAATCCTAAGAAACGTTGTAGGTCTTTGATGGACTGAGGAACGGGCCAGCTAGTTACGGCATCTACTTTGGAGTCATCCATAAGGACTCCCTGGGAGCTAATAACATAGCCAAGAAATGCGACTCTCTGAAGATGGAAGTCGCACTTCTCGGCTTTAGCATAAAGATCGTTCTCCAGAAGTCTTTGGAGAACCGAGCGAACATGTTGCACGTGGGATTCAAGGTCGGGTGAGTAAATTAAGATGTCGTCTATAAAAAGGGTGACGAATTTGCCAATCATGTCACGGAAAACGTCGTTCATAAACGACTGAAACACTGCGGGGGCGTTAGCGAGACCATAACTAAATAACTAAATATTCATAGTGGCCATTAGTGGTAGTAAATGCTGTCTTCCACTCATCCCCCTCCCTAATACGGATCAGATTGTATGCACTACGAAGATCGAGCTTTAAAATATGTGGCGTTACGCAGTTGTTCAAGAGCGCAAGGAATGAGGGGCAATGGGTACGCAAACTTCTTAGTAATGGCATTTAAGCCTCTGTAATCAATACAGGGTCTCAGTCCCCCGTCCTTTTTCTTAACAAAGAAAAAACCCGATCCGACTGGCGACTTGGACGGGCGAATGAAACCCTGAGCTAGAGCTTCAGAAACGTAATCCTCCATAGCCTTCTCCTCATCAAGAGTGAGGGGATAAATTCTAGCTTTGGGTAGAGAGGCACCCTCCACTAGGTCAATAGCACAGTCATAAGAGCGATGAGGTGGTAACTTAGTGGCATTAACCTTGCTAAACACTTCCAAAAAATCAGAATACTCAGGGGGAATAACAGGGGAATCAGAAACTTCAGGGCTCTCCACAGAAGTGGACTGAATGATAAGGCTGTCTAAAGCTAAACAG
The DNA here is from genome assembly GCF_023375975.1 of Astyanax mexicanus. Lineage (NCBI taxonomy): Eukaryota > Metazoa > Chordata > Actinopteri > Characiformes > Acestrorhamphidae > Astyanax > Astyanax mexicanus. Next base: position 1,669,439 of record NW_026040046.1, read on the forward strand.
TTCTTGTGACAATGAGAAGACCAAACCGTGATATCCCCATCGCGCCAGGAGACGGTGGGATCGCGGGTCTTGAGCCATGGCATGCCCAGGATCACAGGGTGCTCGGTGCTGGGAAGCACGAAAAGTGGCAGTTCCTCAAAATGAAGAGCGCTGGCATGTAGGGTGATGGGTAGCGTCTGCAGCGTGACTGGTTTGGATAGCGTGACTGGTAGATAAAAGTTCTCCATTACACTGTCCATAGCGAGAATGATCAAAAACCGAGCGAAAAATAGTCAAAAAATCAGTGTAACTAGCCCCTGAATCTTCCTCCCAAATAGCTGTTGCCCACTCTAGTGCCTTACCAGAAAGCCGGGAGATAATAAAACCGATTTTAGCATTATCGGTTGTGGGCTGTGAATTACTGAAAAACACAGAGCATTGTAAAAGAAAACCGCTGCATTTTTCCGGATCCCCATCAAAAATCTCCGGTTTAGAGACAGAAAAACCAGGCACAGATGAAATAGCGTTGGGCAAACGGAGGGCAGCTAACGGGCTAGGGCTAGGCTCAGTTAAGCCTCTGAGGTGAGCTAGCAGCTCCGAAAGTTGTTGCTGCTGTGTAGCTTGTTGGCTGGCTAGCTTAGAAACAGCTTGGGTCACACCAGCGAGCGTTTGCTGGTGCTGACCGAGTAGCCTCCCCTGGTTGGCTAAACCAGATCTAATAGCCTCAGTATCCACTATCTGATCTTGTACGGCCGCGTATTCTAACTAGTCCTCCTAAATTAATTAGCTCGTCTATTAAATAGGTAGCTAAGCTACGTGTCTAGGGAACCAAGGTGAGTTCATAACATTAATGCGGTCCCTACGTGGTGTAAAAAACGTGAACGTCAGTATTAATGTAACTGCGTGTAAAAATATCTATTGGAGCCACAGAGAGAGGTCAGCTTACCCGGGGCCGGTCCGGTCAGCCCTACTCCGGCGGCGGTTTTCCCACGCGACGCTACGTTGGGCCAGCACAGTCGTCGACGCCAGTCCGTCTGTGGTTTAGTTCAGTTTTGTGTTGTAACGGTTGGTGGTGGAAAATCACAAAGAAAGAAAATCCATACACGATGCTCTGGAGGAGGATTTACAAAGTACGGCACAGGCAGGGAGACATGGGCCGCAGCGTGCCTCCTAACACACCACCAAACTCCAGTCCCCCGCCATGATACACAGGAACGACTTTATTGGTCACAGGTAAGTGACGTCATCTGAGCTCCCCTGGAAAATCAGTGGCTGTCCCTAACCATGTGACCTACATCTTTAAACATCTATTTCCTAACATTGACCCAAGGAATCCATCAAAAAAAAGAATTTTGAATGTAGGTCTTATGGTTTTTGAGTTATTGGGAAAAATGTAAAAAATGAATTTCCTTGTTTATAGCGCCACCACTTGACCTCCGAGATGCACTGATCCTACAACTACCTACCAAGTTTCATGTCTCTACGACTTACGGTTTAGGCTACACAACTGCTTTTTCAGAGGAAAAAGAATAATAATAATAAGAAGAAGAAGAAGAAGAAAAAGAAAAATCTTAGCAAAAACAATAGGGTTCTACGCCCCCCTCGGTGCTTGAACCATAATTAAAGTGAATAGGACTTAATATTTAATTGCAAATCCTTCACAGTAACTGCATTCAGTCTGTGACCCACTGACATCATTAAACCTCTGCATTCTTCTTCTGTGGTGCTTTTCCAGGCTGCAGGGGGTTTTGGGTCATTTTCTTGCTGCATGATTAAAGATTTCCTGAAAAGTTTGCTTTCACAGATTAATGAGACTGTCCCATAATGTGCTACGAAAGCCCTAATTGTGACACTACCTCCACTGTGTTTCACAGATGAGATGGTATGTTTGAGATCATATACAGATCATTTCTTTCTCCAGACTTTAGACTTTCCATTACAAAGGTAAATGTTAATCTTTGTCTCATCAGTCCATAATCAGTCCTCTGGCATATCTCTGTACTTCTTGATAAATTCATCTTCTGATGAAGCCTCTGTGATTTTGTTCATGAAGTCTTCATTTATAAAGTATAAATGCTCAGTCTGCACAGATAAAACCCAAATCTGAGTGTACACATTCAGTGCTGTTTATTGTTGGAATAATTGATTCAAAGCTGAGAGCAAGAAATAATGCTGTTAAATCCAGTGATATGGTGGCGGCAGTAAGTACAGTTAGAGGCAACCTGAACCATGCTAAAAAAAAAAAGACAAAGCATTCCCATGATCAGAAAATACAGGACTTCTTCCAGGATCCTTCAAACACAAGACATATGTGGCAAAGCATTCGGGCAATCACAGACTATAAACTCACCCCCGCCCCCTGTGAGAACAACATCAACTTTATAAATGAGCTGAATAAATCATTCGGGAGGTTTAAAGTACTAAACACCACTCTTGCAAGAAAATGAATTTCTCACTCTGGTCTGGAAACCCGGAAACATTCGGAAAACATTCGGAAAGCAGGGGGTCCTGACCACATACCTGGACGGATGCTTAAAAGAATGTGCTCAGGCTGGGCATCCTAAAAAAATTCACCTTCAGTGTCTCGCTGGCTGTGGTACCATCATTCCTAAAGTCTCCTCTTTTAACGATTACCGCCCATCACTTACCCCCATCATAATAAAGTGTTGTGAGAGGCTGGTGAGGGACCTCATTACCTCCAGACTCCCCCCACATTTGACCAATATACTGTCCCACAACCGCTATCTCCTCTGCACTCCACCTGAGCTTAGAAAGAACACACATGTGCAGATGCAGTTTCTAGACTTTAGCTCAGCATTTAAAATCATTATCCCACAGCAGATAATAAGCAAACTGTCCTACCTTAATTTCAGCACCCATCTGTGTAACTGGCTACTTAATTTCCTCACAAATACCATGATATGAAAAAGATTAGGTACCCCTGATCATTTTCAGGATTTCCCTTTATAAATCGTTGGTTGTTTAGAATAGCAATTTCAGTTAAATATATCATATATCAGATGAACACAGTGATATTTGAGAAGTGAATAGGATTTATAGGATTTACAGAAAGTGTGCAATAATTCTTTAAATAAAATGAGACAGATGCATAAATTTGGGCACCTCAACAGAAAAATAACATCAATATTTAGTAGATCCTCCTTATAGGCAGAAATAACAGCCTCTAAACTCTTCCTTAAGCTTCCTATAAGAGTCTGGCTTCTGGTTGATGGTATTTTGGATTTTATTTACAAATCCTCTCCATCACCTTATTTTTTTTTACTGATTTATTTATTTATTTATTTATTTATTTATTCATTCATTCATTCATTCATTCATTCATTCATTTATTTATTTATTTAACAGGGACAGTGCACATTTTTTTTGTAAATAATTTTTTATTTGCAATGTGTGGAGAAGGTGATTACAGCAGTAAAGAGACAACAAATACAGAGAAGTAGATAAAGTGCATTTCAAAAGATTCCTGATAAGACTAATAACTGAAGACCAGATTCTCATTGTTTTGTCTGATGCACAGGATTTTTCATAGATAGAATATAAAGAACATTCCACTTCCAGGCATCAGATAGTGGAAGAGCAGGATTAAACCAAGCTTTGAGAATTGTCTTTTTTGCTGCTGTTAGATCAGCGAGTAGAAGTCTGTGATGAGGAAGCTGGAGCTGCAGTATAGAGTCATCACTGAGAAGAAAGAGTGTTGGGGAAGGAGAACCAGGAAGGTTCAGAGCTGTTAGCACAGAAGCCACATTACACCCGAACTTATAAATAATGGGACATTCCCAAAACATATGCATTACTGTGCCAATTTGATTATTAGCACAGAGGTGACAGTAGGGATCAGGTGCGAGCTTCATTTGGTGTCTTTTTAGAGGTGTGGTGTAGATTCTATGGATTAACTTGAAGTGTCTTAACTGATGTGCAAGGTTCCTCGATGAAGAAAAAATATTGTCCCAAATCCTGTTCCAGTTAGGGGGATTGTTTAGCTGCAGATCCCTCTACCAAGTTAGGGATATATCAGGTTTCTGTGGGATTTGGGAGCAGAGGTGATTATACAGATGAGATACCGTCCCACTGCTGGGAGTAAATACTCGTGCATTGTGTGCACAGAGAGAGAAGCATCCAGCGAGATTCCACATGCACGAAATACAGAACGAATTTGTAGGTAAAAAATATGTGTGATCAGGGAGAGAGAAGGAACTTTTTAGGTCTTGGAAGGAGCGCATGCAGATCAAACAGATCAGCTAGGGTCTTTACACCCTTAGAAAACCAGACACCATTCCACAAAGGCTGACCCCCCAGTAACAGTTCTGAGTTATGCCATAAGGGAGAGGATGAGGAAAATGGAGGAACTTTAATATATTTAGATCTAATTTTCTTCCAGACCCATAAAGAGTGACTAATAATAGGGTCAAATTTAATAGATGCTGATCTGGGATTCTTAGAGGAAAATGAAATATCATGTAGACAATGGGATTTAACTGAGGCCGCTTCAATATTACGCCAGGGAATTTTGGACTCTTCACATAAACAAATTTGAGTAGCTCTCATTTGAAAGGATAAATGGTAAAGTTCAAAATAAAAAAAATTAAAAGCCGCCCAATTTCTTGGGCCTTTACAAAGTAGAGAAACGCATACGGGGTCTCTTGCCAGCCAAAATTAAAGTTGTGAGAATAACTTAAAGGGATTTAAAAAAGTCTCGGGGAGAGTAATCATTTTCACAATGGATATTCGTCCTTGAAGTGACAAAGATAGATTAGACCATCTTTTCAAATTTGCTTTTATTGATTTAAGAGTATCAGAATACTTGAATTGTATTAGGTCTGTCAGTGATGGTTTGATTTTAATTCCTAAGTAGGTAAACCCAGTTTTAGAAATTTTTAGCGATACTTGAGTGAGTTTTAACTTATTGGTGGACCGGAGGGGCATTATAACAGATTTTTGTCAGTTGATTTTATAGCCTGAGCATTGACCAAAGGACGTAAATGATGATAATGCATTTGGAAGTGATTTATTTATGTCATCCATGGAAAGGAGAACATCATCTGCAAATAAAGCAATAGAGTGTTCTGTATTATTGATGGTGATGGATGTGATATTTTCAGCTTGGCGAACTGCCTGAGCCAAAGGTTCCAGAGCTAATATAAATAAAAAGGGGCTTAGCGGACACCCTTGCTGAGTACCACATTGTAGTTTAAAAGGTGTTGAGTGACAGTTGCCTGTCTGGCGACCGCAGTCGGCTCAGTATAGAGAGTAGATACCATTTTAATTAATCTTGAACTGAATCCAAATTTATGTAAAACGGCCCATAAATATTTCCACTCAATGCGATCAAAAGCTTTCTTGGCATCCAATGATCCAATGAGGCATGAATTAGTTAGCCAATCAGATATTAGGACCATAGCTGCAGTTACCTCACTTGCAGCCTGCTGTTTATTTTTAGCATGCACATAAAGAACAGTGTCGTCAGCATTCAGGGCCGCTGCTAAGGTTTTGGAGGCCCTAAGCATAACTGGTCAGGGAGCACACCCCCCCCCCCCCCCCCCAAAAAAAAAAACAAACAAAAAAAAAACACACACACACACAAACACAAAAGGTTTACGCAAAATTTTACTATTTATTAAAATTACACATGTAACTGTGAATATTTACAACGTTATAAGTAAGGCCAATAACAGTGAAGAACAGCACAAGAGTACTATTTATAATGTATAAATAATAAATGAAACGATGCATGTCTATTTTAAGCAGTGGACACGTCATTTACACAAGCCAGCCTTAAAGGTTATGAAATTATCGTTTATACTCGTGGTGTATTTATATCAGCCTGTCAAAATCTATAGAGCTGTCTGATCCTGCTGTCATACAGACCATTTGGATAGTGCACTGACGGCATTAGTCAATAGGTAGGCTACTCTGTTTATTAATTTTTTATTAAAGTCACTAAAAATCTTCAAACTACACTACTACTATTTGCAAACGTGCCACGTGCCTTGCAATACCCAGATTAGTTTCTAGTTAAGCGTTTAAAGCTACCAAATCAGCAAAGCCAACGTAACTAGCTCAGGCAACACCACTGAACATGAAGTAATCAAAACTATTTAAACCTTTATCATCGAAGTTACTCACCAGAAAGGGATGCATGGGCCTCATCTTTCTGCTTCTTTTTCTTCTTCTCAGCTCCAGACTCAAACCGTCGCTTCATAGTTGAATTACCATTTAGTAGCAACTTCGCGCTGTGAACTTGTCTCCTGCCAAACTCAAGTAGCGTTGCTACTTTAGTTAGGACTAAGGTTGCCAGATAAGTTACGATTTTTCATCCTATTTGTTTATTTTATTTTAAGTTTTTAACTTACACAAATATTGCACTGGACAAGTTTTTGTATAGAATGGCCACATACACTTTAAAAATGGTTAAACATGCGCAAGATTTAGCGCCTCCATGCATTTTTTGATTATTTATTTGACTGGAAAATGTCACATCTGGCAACAACCAACAGAGCAAACCGAGCCGTGCCATTTCAGGCAATAGGGGTGGGGGCATTATATTATGCACAAAAATAATAACGTGCCGCTTTTAAGTAGTAGAGTAGGTGCCCCATGCAATGTTTAAAGACAAAAAAGATGAGCGTATCATAAATAATTCACATTGGGTTTTAAATTTAATAATGTCATAATTTCAACACATTTCATTCTCAGTCAATTTGGCTCCCTGCAACTGCAAAATGGTTGAGGCCTAACGCTGGCTGCGTTGTCTGCGTATGCAGAGCGGCGGCCCTGTCAGCATTCATCTGTATATTTGCAGATGAACAGACAGCAGGTCATTAACATATAAGCTAAGTAAAATAGGGCCCAATACTGATCCTTGTGGGACACCAGTATTACAGTTTTACCCTTTGCTTCCTGTTTTATAAGTATGAATTCATCCATTTAATAGAATCAATAGAAAAATTAAAATAAGATAATTTAGACATCATGTACATCACGATTTAAAGTATCAAATGCCCGTTTTAGATCCAAGAATAATGCTCTAATTACACCGCCTTCATCTAGTTTTGATTTAACCTTTTTAAGAAAATAGCAGATAGCTGTTTCTGTTAAATGGTTAGAACAGAAAACAAACTGCATTAAATGCAGAGGATTCAAATGAGATATCAACTGCTCCACCACCCACTTCTCAGCCACCTTGGAAACCACAGGTAAAATACTAACAGGTCAATAATTCTCCACAATTGCTCGATCACCTGCCTTGCAGATGGTGTTATGACAGCCAACTTCTGAAAAATGTCTTGCTTAATTGATTGGTTAATTAATTTAGTGATGGGACTAGCTAAGATGTCCTTGTGTCATTTTAAAAATGTAGTGTCCAAGCCATAAGGATCCTTTGCTTTAGAATTTCTGATGGAGTTTATAATGTTTAATACTGCAGATTCTGATGTTTGTGTTATTCTAAAGATTGGTCTAGCATCATTAATAGGTGTAGATAGTATAATCTTAGGACAGAAGTTCTGGATTAGCTGATCAATTGAGTTTATAAAAACGTTGTTAAAATATTTGCAATCATATCATAATCCTGAATTAAGATTCCATTTATTTAAAGTTCATGTTCCTTTGTTTTCTGATCATTACTCCTTCCAGTTCATTTATTAAGATTTTTCCAGATCATCTTTTATTTCCCCCGTGCATCTTCAATTATTTTAATAAAAAACTCAGCTTTAGCCTTCCGTATATTCCAGCGGTGTAAAGATACATTTGTCCACAGCGGAGGGCAGCCTCCACTCACGGCACGCACAATCCGCCTCACCGCCATCAATCCCACATTTTTGCAATAATTTATTTCCTGATTTATTTATGTGTGTTTTTCCTTGTCCTTATATGATAATGAAGGGGCGTTTTTTTCACATGCAGGCTTAGCAATCAAGCCCAGAGAGAGAGGAGCTGATATGAGTAGAAGAGTCCGGGAGCTGAAATCTAGGGTATCTGACATCAATCAACCAATAGGAATGCTAAGACACCGTGACATCATTACTGGACAGCCCCTTCATTATCATATAAGAACAAGGAAAAAAGAAATGGATGAATCAGAAAATAAAAAAATACAAAAATAAATAAACTGGGAAATAAATTATTGCAGAAATAAATATTTATGTGAATAAATTAACAAATGAATTTAAAGAAAAAATAAACAATGTTAATAAAGAAACCTATAAATAACAATTTATTAGGATATTTATTTTTATGTATATGTTTTTATTTTTATATTAATTATAATCATTCTTTACCGTTTTAATCATCATACTACTTTTATTGAGTAATTTACATTCGCTTTTATTTATTTATTTATCCTCCATAACTGAGATGATCATTCCAGACGGTTGTACTTGTTCCTCTGCATGAAGCTTTAGTAGATTTGGAGCAGAGTTTAGGGTCGTTGTCTTGTTAAAGTATCCAGCCCCAGCGCAACTTCAACTTTCTCACTGATTAAACACAGTTCTCAGGAATCTGCTGATATTGACTGAAATCCATGAGACTCTAAACTTTAACAAGATTCTCAGTAGCTGCACTGATCACACAGCCCCACAGCACGATGAACCACCACCACGTTTTACTGTACTTTTTTCTCCATGCATAAATAACCGTCCTCCAAATAACTAAATTTTAGTTTCAGAAACTTATTCCTTAATGAAGCTGACTTAAACATGTCCCAACTAAGCTTCTTTAATTTATTTACATTGTACTTTAAGCAATTTTGAAACCAGTACTTTTACATTTTTATTTGCGTTAAAACGTTGAGTTTTGACTTCAAATCAACAGTATTTTTAAACCCTAGAATCTATACTCCTGAGTAATGAATAAATACTTTTGACACATTCAGACAGTAATGACATGTTACACCAAAAATTAATTAAGTTCTTATTTTAAATGCTATCATTGTAAATATTTTATTTCCAAAATAAAGTAGCTATAATATTATAATAGCCAGTTTGTATTACATAGCTACCTCACTGTTTTCCAGCTCCTGGAATGTTTACACTTATGTAACATTTATTCAGTTCTAATTCTCTTAATAAGTATAGTAATAGTATAATCTAAAAAACTTTTAATTAAAATACAGTTTTACAGAGACAGCATCCAAATCTGGCAGCCCCCAATCAGGGCCTTCCTGAACAAGTTCACTTTCACCACACAATCAGGAGGCTGTGGTTCCCGCTGGGCCTGAAAAATAACATATCCTGAGGAAAATGAGTTTTAAACCAACCAAGACCTGGTCCAGGGTGCTGAGGAGAGAGAAGGTAGTGGACAAGTTCCTGTCACACTTGGTTGGTGCTGTAATTCCTCCGATCACAGAAAAACCAAATAGGAGCCTTGAAATGATCTACAACTGTAGTCTTAGGGACACATCAGCCGTCCAAGCCACATTTAAAGATCTTAACATGTGACTCTCCACAGTTGACATATCTTGGATTGGATTTATCAGCATTGCATTTTGCCTTGCATAATCTGGCCACTTCTGGTATACAAGGTACAAACTAGCTGTGGAGGAAGTTTGAGCAGCGATATTCTACCTTTGGCGGCATGACCAGGTCCTGAAGACCATCTCCAATACCATGGTCACCAAGTATGTCTGCCACCAGAAAGGCATCACTTTTCAGGACAGGAAGCTGCTAATACCACTGATACAAGAGCTACTGCAAACATGAAGATATCAGAACAACAAATTCAGTCTTTATCTTAACCTACTTTAGTGTCTATTTCATTCCTATATAGTTTATAGTTGTTATATAATTTGTAGTTTTTTTTTTCTGTAACACTGTTTTGCAGAGTAATGCAATTTCAATTGTCTGTATGTCCTGTACATATACAGTATTGATAATAAAACTACTTGACTCATTCACCCATCATTAAATCAAATAAACGTAGAATTATAACTAAAGAGATCTGGCCAGCTAAAAGAGAACACATCACAGTCCTCACTAAAATCACTGAATTGATCCACTCTGAATAGAGACTGCACCACAATACTCATTTTAAAAGTATTTTTAGTATGCTCAGTGCAATTACACATTCTCATTTAAAACTTACAGACTGTCACGTTAAGTACTCTAAGCACTCTAAACAGTTTAACTGCATTTTCTATGGAGCTTATAAGATAAGTTTTTTAAAATCTGCATTCAATTCACCTGACTTTTAATTAACTTTTTGTTTGCTTTTTTAATCTGTGAGGTGATAAATTTCACTGTTAAAAAAAAAGTCAATTATGACTTTCTCCTATCTATTCTCTGTACTCTCAGACAATGCGCTATCATGGTTCAAATCAAAATTGCTCAATCCTGCAGCTTTGCGCTTTATAACATCAGATAGGTTTGACTACAACAGGCCACCCAACAGTGCTTTTCTGGTCTTCTTTCTGGTACACCTCGACTACTGCAATGCTAACTGGCCTCCCGGACTGTGTAGTAAAACCACTTCAGATGCTTCAGAATGCAGCAGCACGTCGGGTCTTCAACCAGATAAAACAGGCACACGTCAGCCCACTACACAATGAGCTCCACTGGATCCCAGTTGCTGCTCGTAGTAAATTCCACTAGTCTCTTTCTTCTATGTCCTCTGTTGCTAATGTACATAATTATTTGTAAGTTGCTTTGGATAAAAGTATCCACTATATGTAATGTAATGTAATTTTATCAATTCCAATCTATCAAATTCCAGGTCTCTCCTTTCAAGTGAAAAGGATTCTAAAGTGATTCATATCTACAAATCTACAATTTTTCAGATTTAAAAAGCTCTTATCCATAAAATTCAGATCCATCAATTTTACATTTAAAAAATTCTAATCTGTAGATTTTCAGATTTAAAAAGTTCAGAGCCATACATTTTCTGGTGTAAACAAATCGTATCTGTAAATTTAAGAGAAAAATGGTCTGTTTTTTTATCTGAAAAAGTTATTGTTATTTGAAATGTATGTTTATTCTTTCACCACCTCTCCTAATTTAATTTATAACACAGATATGCACTATTAATATATTAATGTATAAATTACTAAATTAATATTTAATGCTTATAAAAGTAGGGTAAATGTAATTTAAAAGTTAAGAGCACAGATTTTAACACTAACAGCAGCTGTAAAGTTGTGAGAGTGAGCGCCTCGGTCTCTCCGTATCCGCGGTCCTGCATCGCCCCCAGCGGCCGCCGCGCGCGCTGTACTGCGCCGCTGTGACGCACGCTCCGTCGTTACGTAGGGCGTGATCGCCCCTCCCCCCGCCGCGCGCTGGAAAAAAAGAAAAAAAAACTTTTTGTATCTGAGGAATCAACAGCCGCCATCTTGTCGCGGCTCGGGCTGGGGATTTCGATACGGCGCTATTTAGTGTTTTGGAGCGGAGCGCGGCCAGGCGGCCTTACTGCAGCCTGCGAGGCCCCGGACGCGGATTTCGGCAAGAAATCGGGGAATCGAGCGGCGGCCGTCGGACTAGAAGCGTCGCGCTGCTGCGCTGTGTGGGATTTCCCCTCAGCCCGGAGCTCGGTATTGTTTACGGGGAGCCGTCGGTCGGTCGGTGGTTCGGAGCTCGGAGCTCGGACGGCGTCGCGGGGGATCCGCTCGCGCTGCATTTTTATGCGGCTGCGGGTCTGAGGCGAACCCGGCCGCCGGTTTGCCTCTTTGTTAGTTTTTGCAGGGATTTTTTGGACGTTAAATTATAGAGAAGCTGGTCTGTTTGGTGTGATGCACATTTAACGTCGTCCGGTGGGAGGGAGAGAGAGAGAGAGAGGGACGGACACACACACATTTATACACTCTCACACACACCAACACACACATGCGAAAATCCTGCGGATTCGCTTCGTCTTGTGTTTAATTCGGTTTCTATGAGTAAACGGGGTTTCTGGGCTCTGTCCGGGGCGCTTTATCGGCGATAATGTGGGTGTTGGGTGGTGGATTATCATGGGGTGAATGGCGGTGGCGACGCGCGGCGCTGTTGTTGCTTTTTTGAAAAGCCCTTCCTCGCTGCTAGCCAGCTAACCCAGCTAGCCTATAGCAACCCCCCCCCTCCTCCTCGTCCGACTTCTTCTCTAAACACACAGAAAGTAACTTTCCCTCCCTCTCTCAGACCGAGCTTATTCTTTACCCCTTATTCTAATCGTTTGGGAGGAAAATGGCTGAAAATATGCTGGATGTCGGACCGCCCAACCCAAAGAGAGCCAAGCTGACAGCACCTGCTCTGCCTTCAGCCTCGGACGGAGCAGGTAACACCTACCCTACTCTAATCTACTCTACTCTACTGCTGTATTCTTTCTATTTAATTATACACACACAAACCCCTCAGCTTCCTATTGAACCAATAAACACTCCAGAGAGACCTGCTGCAGGTCTCAGAGACGCTCAAGTTTAGTAGCTTAGTAAGCAGTTAGCTGAAGAATACACAAACTCAGTGCTAATCTAACTAGCTACCATAGCAGCGTGCTAACGACACCTGGCTAACAACTACGATAGATAGATAGATAGACAGATAGACAGACAGACAGATAGATAGGGAAACTAGATATGAACAGAGTGGGAGATATAAAGATGGATAGACAAATAAATAAGTAGAGAGAAACAGAGAGCGAGACAGATAAATACAGTGGGGAAACAGATACAGACGGACAGATATTGGGAGACACACATGGATACAGATATAGTGGGAGACAGACATTAGGATAGATACAAATGGAGGATGAGAGAGACAGAGGTAGAGAAACAGATACATTTCAGTGGAAAACATAGGCAGACTGGGAGACAGGCAGATTGATTGAGAGACAGACTGATAGATGGAGAGAGACAGGCAGATAGAGACTGACAGAGTGGTAGACAGTTAGATAGTAAGACAGCGAAAGAGAGAGATAGATAGATAGATAGATAGATAGATAGATAGGGAAACTAGAGATGAACAGAGTGGGAGATATAAAGATGGATAGACGGACATAGAGAGAAACAGGCAGAGTGCGAGACAGATAAATACAGTGGGAAACAGACGGACAGATATTGGGAGACACAAATGGATATAGATATAGTGGGAGAAAGACATCTAGAGATACAGAGACACTAGGATAGATACAAATGGAGGGTGAGAGAGACAGAGGTAGAGAGATAGATACATTCAGTGGAAAACATAGGCAGACAGTGAGACAGTCAGATTGATGGAGACACAGATTGATATATGGAGAGAGACAGGGAGATAGAGACTGACAGAGTGGAAGACAGTTAGATAGTGAGACAGCGAAAGATAGACAAATAATAGAGAATAATAGAGAGAGATGGACAGATATATGGGCAGATAAATATAGGCAATAGGTAAATAAATAGGTAGACATGAATAGAGAAGGAGAGACAGATAGTTAAATACATTGGGAGACAGATAGATGACAAATAGAGAGTCAGATAGGGGAACAGACAGAGAAAGAGACAGACAGATGGGTAGGTAGAGACAGGCAGAGAGAAGGACAGGCGAATAGATGGTTAGAAAAATAGTGTGGGAGAAAGAGACGGATAGATACAGATGGATAAAGATAGAGAGACAAATAGACAATATAGCTGGGAGAGACAGACATACGGGTAGAGAGACCGATGGATAGGTAGGGAGAGAGAATGGGAAAGAGACATTTTGATACAGATGGATAGAGTGGGGGACAAATGGATTAATAGAAAGAGATAGAGGTAGATAAAGAGGGACATGCAAATAGATATCTAGACAGATAGAGAGGAAGAGAGAGACAGATGGGGGACAGACAGAGAGACGGATAGATAGAAACAGGCAGAGAGAAAAAATGGCAAACAGAGGGAGTGGGAGAGACAGACAGGTAGAGAGACCAATGGATAAATACACTGGAAGTCAGAAGAGAATGGGTGAGGCAGATACACTGGGAGATGGATGGATAATTAGGGACAGAAATATAGAGGCATATGGAGAGACAGGCAGGTAGAGTTTATGTGAGAGAGACAGATGGATAAATACACTGGAAGACAGAGGAAGAGATATATGGTTGGAGAGGGTCAGACGGACATGGGTAGAGTAAGTGGGTGAGAGAGAGACAGAGAGACAGACATAGTGGGAAAGACAGATAGAAAGGGGCAGACAGTATGGGAGAGAGACAGACAGGTAGATAGACACAGAGATAATACACTGGTAGACATAGCTAATGCAGACATATAGAGTGGGAGAAAGATAGATGGAAAAATAGAGGTAGAGAGACATACAGATAAAGAGAGACAGATAGGAAGAAAGTGAGAGACAGTTAATCACAATCTAATGTCTTGCTTACAGTATCGCAATGTAGGAATAGGTTGAATAATTTACCCTGTATGGTGGAATGTATCATATCCCCAAATTCCTGCCAATGCACAGCCCTAGTGTAGTCCACTGTAAACAGTGTAGTGGGTAACATGTCTGTGTTTTGTGTTCATTCAATGAGGTCCATGTGTACCGTAGCCTGTGAGTGAATAAATGTTGTGCAGTGTGTAAAGACTTTTAATAAGATATGGATGAAATTCCAGTATCTGAAGTGATTCTCTGTAATTTCTGTCCTAGCAGAGTGGAGATGAGTTGTACAGTGTGATCGCTGTTGGTAGAAATGATCTGTACTGTTATTTGCTGCAGCGGAGTTATGAGTCTATTGCTAAATGTGCTGTGCTGTCTTTCTAGTAGATTGTGGAGAGGGTGTGATGTGTTGTCCAGCGTATCAGTGAGTTTATATTGCGTTTCTCTTTCAACGAAAACTGTCACTAGGGTTTTACACTCTCAAAAAAGAGCCTGAACATACTTTAGGAATCAGCACCATGAACTTTGTCTAGGAGCTATAAAGTTAACCTAAGCCTCTGTTCCATGCAGCAGTTAGCTAGCATCTAGAAAAAGTGTGAGCGGCTGAGTTAAGCTTCCTCCAGCACCGCTCTGCTTTATTTCTGCTCCTGCAGGACTTCCCAAGTCAAACAGCTTTAATCTTGCACACGGGTGACTCACCTTTATTAACGCTGTTGCATCATTTCTATCATCAAGCTGGGATTATAGAATGAGTTTGGGTGCTTTTCAGTAAATAACAGCGTTCTTAACTTAGCCTTAGCTAGCTAAACATCTCAACCTGCTTCAGCACAGCAGCAGCAGCAGACACTGCAGTACAGTACAAGTCTTACAGATGCAGAACAGTGTGTTTTCAGGCACGCAGAGAAGTGAAAAGCTCTCACACATTGCACATCCCGCTCAACTACTGCATGTTCTGCATGATTAATTTGGTACTCTATATATCTATGATTAGTTTTCTGATTATTTAACGATTTCTAAATATTTCTGATGTGTCCTCCGTGGCTTTAAAATGAAACTGCTGAATGTGGGATTTAAATGCTCTTTAAATGTCCAGCAGATGTGTAAATGCAAAAAGTACTATTTAGTGAGTAGACATGGTTTTGTTTGAGCACTTTTGGTGACATAGATCAAGTTGGTTGCGTTTCTGTGACCAGCGTCTTTTAATATCTAGCTGCTGTTATAAATTAACAATTGGTCAACACTGAAATTTGGAGACAACATTTTTATAAACTGCATTGTTGATTGTTTCAGCTTGAGTTCTGAGTATTACGTTGCTGATGATTGTAAAGTAATACTTTCAGGTTGTAAAGGAACAAATAAGAAATAATGTAGTAAACTTAAAGTCTGAGCACCAGCTAATATGAAATTGTTAAACACATAAATACAGCCTTAGCTGAGTTCCTAACTTGTGATTATTGATGGTTAGTAACCTTTTTCCCACAAATTCAAGGAATACAGCTTAAAAAAACTTTTATTTTGCAACGCTCATCAGAGTCTGTCACGCACATCATACGTGATGTAGATGTTGGAAAACAACCCAAAAAGTTCAACCAGATGAACTTTAGATGATGCAAAATGACAACTGGACTGCAGCCAAAGTGTTTTAATTTGATGTGCAGTGGGACACCTGTGCACAAATGACCCAAATACCCAAAAATATCCAAAAATTTGTGAAGTTTAAAGAGCACACTGGAAAGGACAGTCTGCTCACTCCATTATTTGTAGTGCTCACTTTACTCCTGAAGATTAGCACAACTATGGGATGTGGAAAGCCAGTGTTCTGCCGAATTTAGCTCCCCCTCCAGAAAAAGCACCCCTTTACCGGTACTTGATTTGTGAAATGAGACGTATTACAGTTTATTTGGTAAAAATAAACTAATATCTGAGGATTGTCTCGGCTTTCGATACAAGCAGCATAATGGGCACTCCCGAAAGGAGGATTTCTTGGCAGGGGTGCTGAATTCGCACAACGGCTGGATATTAAAACTGGTTCTTTTATATAAATATGTGAAGAAGTTATGAGAGGTGATCAAGAGCTCTGTGTTCATGTAAGTAAACAGGTTGAAACGCGGTTGACTACGCGCAAATGCACGCAGAATACATGGTACACAGGCAGCATTGGAGACTTGTGGAACCAATAAACGTAACCCGGAAAATGTAGCTGCAGCACTGTTGCTATTGGCAACTCACTACTGACTTAGCCTGCGCTGAGAAGTTTCACTCTGACTGGAATTTGCTATACAGAATGATCAGCCTCTTTATTATTTCCACCAACCGAACCGAAAATGTACTGAACCATGGGGTTTATACTGAGTGTGAAACGAACCGTGAATTTTCTGTACCGTTACACCCCTACTGATTACACACTGTGCTCCAAGCCATCTTCCCCTGCAGTCGGAAACGCAGGTAGTCTGATTATGGAGAATTACAGAGGTGTTTGAAAATTCTATTTTTTCAGTCTAAACTGAACTAGCTAACAGCTGTCTTGAATAGCTCAATTTGAAGTTTCTAATCTTCGTTATTTACTTAGCGATAGTTAGCTAATATAGCTAAGCTAACTAGATGCCTGGCTAGCTCACCTAGATATGTGATTGGTTTACGTTCTGCTTTGTAATATTGTTGTTTGTTTTGTTACTTTGCAGCTCTCTGAGAGAGTCAGATGCCAGCACAGTCTGCACAGCACTAGTTATTATTATTATTATTATTATTAGTCTGTACTAGAGTTGCACGGTGTACCGAAGGTTCGATTCTTTTTCGATACTACGTCATCACAAACGATTCGGTTCTTTAGCGTTCGATGCTTTCGATACTGTATATAGCCCAGTCACTAGCTTCAAATGAGTCAAATTAGTAGGCGCGATTTGATTCAGTTCATAAGAAAACTGATTCACACCGCAGCAGTCGGTGTGGCAGGATTCAGATAAACTTAGTGTTCTGAACAAATGAATCGATTCACGCGCAAGCCAGCAGAGCAGCAGCGAGTGTAGAATGGCGACGGCTAAAATAACAGATGTCTCTCGTCCGCGACTTGTGGACAAAACGGGCGCGAGGAGTGAAGTGTGGGAAAATAGTCTGAGATGTAGGCATCTGTTTTTTATTGATATTTTTATTTTTAAATAAAATAACGAAAACTGAAAGTGAAACTAAACTACTTTATTAGCGCTGTTTTCACTCCCGCAGTTGTACAGCGGGGGGTGTTGTGCCGATTCTGTCGGATTCAGTAGCGGATTCGGCACAAGGGCGGCGGCACCTCGCGCTCCGCGGTGTTAGTTGTAAGCGCTCGCGCTAGCCGCAAAATACGACAGAAAACACTGAGGGAGCTGCAGAATTATGTGTGGGACTAGAATATGAGCACGAGGAGATCAAAGAGAACCTTTACCTGCGAGTAGCTCACACCAGAACACGCAAATCTCTCTCTCTCTCACTCTCTCACTCTTTCTCTGTGTCTCTCTCTCGCACGTGAACGCCTCCGCGTTTGACCTGCAGCACTGTGTTTAGCTGTTCTTAAAAATCATTTTAATTAAATAATAGTTCTATGCTTCTATGTTACAGTGTTATTTAACATAATTCTGATCATATTTCGCTCATTTAGCAGACAAGCACCCTGATCTCTACAAAGAGCTGAGAAGTCGACAGGTTAGTGGAGTTAGTCAAGATACACTCTGTCTGTAGCTTTACTAAGATTTACTAGCGACTGCTAGTAAATCACGTTAACACGGAGAGGAGTGTGCAGGAGTTTTGTTTTGGACCCGTGGTTTTCTCTATTTCTCCATTATCCCATTGGCTGTGAAACATGAACTCAAGATGTTCACGTTTTCGCGTTTCCATCGCAAATCTGTGGTCAGGCACGTAGCCTGCTTGCTCGTTACACTGAACATGGGCTTATTAAAAACGGTAAACGGTTGATTAATATAACGGAGCAGTGAGTGTTAAAATGAACATAACATTGTAATGTTCTTCTGTCTCTTTATTTTCCTTATTCAGAACTTAACTTCTGCCCGCCCGTCAGGTTCACATAGTCAGGCTACCATTACCTCTGGTTTTAGTTTTAGTTTTTAGGAAGTGTTTAGATAATTATGTTATAGTTAAGGTTATAATAACGAAACTTGTTTTTTGTACAAATGTTTCATTTTAGAATAAAAACGTTTGCACCGATTGTTCAGTGTTCAATCCAGTTCAGTCAAAAATAAACATTTTATGTTCAGATATTTTTATTGTTTTTTTTTCTTCCAAGTATCGTTTTGGTATCGAGAATCGTGATACTACAGTTGGTATCGGTATCGAAGTCAAAATTTTGGTATCGTGACAACCCTAGTCTGTACAGTTTTTCTGTTAATTTACGTCTATTTTTGATCACGTTTACATTTTAGAAGCTTAAAGAGGACATGAAACACTTTAAGTATTTAGTTTAATTCACAAGATGTATTTTCACTCTAACAAATCTGATAAGTTTAACAGTTGTCAGTGAGCAATCTAAATGTTATTTTTTTAAGTAAGGGCAGCGCCATCTTGTCCCAGCGCTGAAAGTGACGTCACGAGGTTGGTTCTCGAACGCCTCACTACTATAATCTATGAGTCTACCGTAACTTAGCTCCTCAATAGATAATAAAATCCAAACCAAAACTCAATGCAGAGCGGGGGAGCACTTTTGTATTGCCCCTGTGTGTAGTAATACTGGGAGTATTGAAATTTAATAGGGTGAGGAATGGAAAATACTTACTTTCACTTTCATACCTCTCCTCGGACAGCAGTTCTTCAGCGGGGCTCGCAGCGCTGAAGCGTGAGAATCCTCCAGTTAGCTTCAATGCTAGGGGTTAGTGGCAAGCACTTTCTAGACCAGGACTATGTGGAGGAGAGGGGTTTGAGTCGGGAGCATTAGCGCCGGATAAATAAGCTGCAGTCCGAGGCTTTTTTCGTCCGTTTTTTATTTTTCTTCTGATCAGCTGGGATGTACAGACCGTCCGACTGAGGGTAACGTTACTATGAGAGCGGCAGCTGTAGCCCCACAGAACGAGAACAACGTGCCCACCCAGCAGAGCAGCGAGAGGTACCTTACCGAAAGTCTAGATAAACTGACAGTTAAAAGATAACATAGCTAGCTACTTTTCTAGATATCTTGCCATAGCTAGCCAATGCTAGCTAACTAACTAACACTAACTAGATGAAGCTAAGTACCCAGTAAGCTTTCTAACTTCTAAACTGAACGATTTATCAACCAAACAGCGCCTGGGTGTTTCAATATCCACTTAAATCATGTACGTTTCATTCAGTCTTAATGAACTCTGGACTTTACATGTTAAATAGCTAAATGTATATAAACTAGCTGGTTAACTGGATGGCAGTACCTGCTGTGGACTCGCTGCAGGGTTTCTGCACGGCTCCACGTAGAGAGAGAATAAACACTCCCAAAACGTCTCGCTCTCAGAAAAGCATCTGAAAAGTTCTGCTCAGGTTTCTGCAGGAAAGATCTCTGAGTAAATGCTCCATGTTAGCCTAGTTCAGCTTCGTCTTCATCCATAATCTCCACAAACAATAAGCTCTCTTCCTCTAGCTATATGCCTGGGATCTTAAACCAACCAACCTCGTGACGTCACCAGTGCTGCACGGGCAACATGGCGGCGCCCTAGCTCAAACGTAACAAACATATAAATATATTATAATTTAGTGTGTAAACATTTTATATAAAAAATTCCCCCCAAATAAATTCCATTATATTTAATCCCTTAGAAAACTTGTAAAAACTGTAATGTTTCATGTCCCCTTTAAATAGTGTGAAATTTTAGGGAGGTCCTTTTGGTGGTGCTTGGCCTTTAAAAGTGTTAAACAAACCAAAATAGTTACTTTTAGTTGCTCTTAACTGGGGTGCTGTTAACTCTTATTTATCTTATACGGTGCAACAGAAGTATCTCTTGGTCTTCATTTTTTGATGGTCTTTGTGATTGCACTTCAGGATACTTGCCCTTGACCGACATTCCTTAAAGTAATTTTTTTCCTTACTTAGTTGAGTAGTTCTTGCCATAATATGAATTACAACATTACTATATACTATATACTAAATAGAGCTATTCACTGTACACCAACTCTACCTCTTCACTACTTTACAACTGACGCTCTTAAACACAGGCAAGAAATTCAAATAATGAACTCTTAATAAGTTCAGCACAGCTGTTAACTGAAAGCCATTCCAGGTGACTCTACCTCATAAAGCTGACTGAGAAAAGCAAGCCAAGATGTGCAAAACTGATCATCTAAGTAAGAGATACTGCTCTAAAGGATCTGAAATATAGCACATATTGTGGTTAAACACTTGTTTTGTTTACTTAGTAATTCCATATGCTTTTGTTCAATTTGGATGACTTTAGTATTAATCCACAATACAGAACATTGTAAATTATGAAAAAACACGCAGTTTAATGTGTCCTAACTTTAGACTGGTTCTGTGTACAGTTGTGGTCAAAAGTTTACATACACTTGTAAAAAAACATAATGTTATGGCTGTCTTGAGTTTTCAATAAGTTCTACAACTCTTATTTTTCTGTGATAGAGTGATCGGAACACATACATGTTTATCACAAAAAACAGTCATAAAATTTGGTTCTTTCATAAATTTATTATGGGTCTGCTGAAAATGTCACCAAATCTGCTGGGTCAAAAATATACATACAGCAACATTAGTATTTGGTTACATGTCCCTTGGCCATTTTCACGGCAACTAGGCGCTTTTGGTAGCCATCCACAAGCTCCTGGCAAGCTTCAGGTCGAATGTTTGACCACTCTTCTTGACAGAATTGGTGCAGTTCAGCTAAATGTGATGGTTTTCTTGCATGAACCCGTTTCTTTAGCACTGTCCACATGTTCTCAATGGGGTTTAAGTCAGGACTTTGGGAAGGCCATTCTAAAACCTTAATTCTAGCCTGGTTTAGCCATTCCTTTACCACTTTTGATGTGTGTTTTGGGTCATTGTCTTGTTGGAACACCCAACTGCGCCCAAGACCCAACCTTCGGGCTGATGGTTTTAAGTTTTCCTGCAGAATTTGGAGGTAATCCTCCTTCTTCATTATCCCATTTACTTTCTGCAAAGAACCAGTTCCACTGGCAGCAAAACATCCCCAGAGCATAATACTACCACCACCATGCTTGACAGTAGGCATGGTGTTCCTGGGATTAAAGGCCTCACCTTTTCTCCTCCAAACATATTGCTGGGTGTTGTGGCCAAACAGCTCAATTTTTGTTTCGTCTGACCAGAGAACTTTCCTCCAGAAGGTTTTATCTTTGTCCATGTGATCAGCAGCAAACTTCAGCCGAGTCTTAAAACACGCTTGACTGTGGAGACTGACACCTGTGTTCCATCAGCTTCCAAATCCTTGCAGACCTGCTTCTTGGTGATTCTTGGTTGACTCTTGACCATCCTGACCAATCTCCTCTCGGCAGCATGTGATAGCTTGCGTTTTCTTCCTGATCGTGGCAGTGACACAACTGTTCCATGCACTTTATACTTGCGTATAATTGTCTGCACAGTTGCTCTTGGGACCTGTAGCTGCTTTGAAATGGCTCCAAGTGACTTCCCTGATTTGTTCAAGTCAATAATTCGCTTTTTCAGATCCACACTGAGTCCCTTTGACTTTCCCATTGTAGCTTTTGTAGCTGAGTCTAATCACTGGGTCAAATGAGCCCTATTTAAATGGGCTCATGAGAAGCCAACAGCTGTAGTCAATCAGAATCACTTACAAGAAGTGAAGAGGCCATGACATGAAGCTAATTTGATTGACACAACTCGCTACATCACCAAAATTGACAAATTTTGTTGCTGTATGTATATTTTTGACCCAGCAGATTTGGTGACATTTTCAGCAGACCCATAATAAATTTATGAAAGAACCAAATTTTATGACTGTTTTTTGTGACAAACATGTATGTGTTCCGATCACTCTATCACAGAAAAATAAGAGTTGTAGAACTTATTGAAAACTCAAGACAGCCATAACATTATGTTTTTTTACAAGTGTATGTAAACTTTTGACCACAACTGTATATATTGAGATTTTGTAAAATATTTTGTAAAAAATTTATATAAAATATTACAAAAGGCAATGATCCAATATGTATAATCTGTGTATCAGTGTTTGAAGTAACATGAATGTATTGGGTATGTAAAATCTGTATTCTGGTAGATATTTTGTCATTTTTTTTTCTTTGTATCCAGTAGCAAAAGGTTTTAAAATGTTATAATAACATTTCACAAAACATTTCATATCCTGTGATGTGACTAGAGCTTGTGTACATTGTGAAATAAATTAGGGTTGGGCGGTATGACGGTATTTCGGTATACCACGGTATTTAAATATGGTGACGGTATTGTAAAATAGTGACGGTATAATAACCACGTGACGTGCCAAACCTGAACTTTGAAATGATCAGATTTATCAGTTTATCCTGCAGCATGGGGTGTTCAGTGTGAGTTACTCAAAGTTACAGCTGTTTCCTTAAATATTCCTCATCTCCTATTTCTCTACAAAACAGTTTTTTATGTCACTCAGGCTTATATTCTAATACTATACAGAATTCTGCAGTTTCCTCAGGGTTTTCTGTCATTATTTCGCAGCTAGCTCGAGCGCTGTAAATATAAGCAATTCTGCGGACCGCGAGGCGCTGCGCTCTGCCGACATCTGAACCCCGGCTCCCCTTCGCGAGCAGAAACGGCACACCACCACCGCTGTTAAACTGCTGTAGTGGAAACAGCGCTTATAAATAAATTAACAAAGACAAAAATTAGGGTATTCAATCTGTAATTTCAGTTTGTTTTATTTTTTTTCTTTTAATTACCGTTTTTATTAGTTTCAGTTAAGGATAACTTTCACTTTCAGTTTTCGTTATTTCGTTCGTTTTCGTTAACAGTAATACTTTGTTATATGGTGATTATCAGGCCGTAGCTTTATATAAAATAAAAATAGTATTCAAAAACAGATGACTATTTCCTGGAGCCTGGACTGACCCGAGATTTTCCATTACTTTCCTCGGGCCGGGTCTCGTCCGGGCTGAGAAATAAAAATCAAAGTATCCTGCTATTTAAAAGAATGGAAAATTTAATAACAATAATAATATAGTTCTGCATACTAGAGTTTAGATTGTCTGCCTGAACCCGAGCGAGAACGCGAGACTGAACGCGAGCTCATCCGCGCGTTTAAAGCTCCGCAGCATTTAATAAAAAGAGATTAATAGATATAAAATGGGAAAATAACTAACTGAACTTAGCTCAAAATGGTTAAAGAAATATAATCTAACGAATTCTAAAATAAACAAAAAGAAATAGTCTACACACAGGTACAAAAATAAAATAATTTACATATAAAAAATCATCCGCGCGTTTAAAACTCTGCAGCATTTACTAAAAACAGAAAAATAGATCTGAAATAGGACGGTAACTAACTAAAGTTCAAAATGCTAAAGGAAATATAATCTAACGAATATAATATAATATAATCTAACCCCCCAACCCCCCCCCCCCCCGCCCAACCCTAATATAAATACTGAAAATATGTATTGTGCAGCCCTATCACTGATATATTTTGACTGAGATCATGTATATAAAGATAAACATTTATTTTTTAACTCTCATGATGCAATACTTTTACTATATCACCCAGGCATACTGCCTAAATATGTTTAATTAAAAAACATGAAGACATATTTCTCAGGCATTGCTTTTGTTGAAAGTTGGTTGAGAGCTAATCACTGCTATTTGTTTCTAAAGTCACACCGGGGTGTCTAGTCTTTGTCAGTTATACATGTATAATACCAAGATATCTACATCGGCCCAAAATTCCCACATCAGTGCATCTATACAAAAAAATATTGTCATGTTGCTTACCTCTATTTGATAGAAAGTGTACTATATTTTTCACACTCTAAAGCGCACCTGATTGATTATAAGACGCACTATGAATAAATGTCTATTTTCATAGCTGAGGTACGACACTAGTAAGTAACAGGGCCATGTTTTCCTTGTTATTCTGCAGGCCAGCACCGTGTCTATGTTTGTGAATTTGTGAATTTGTATTCATGGTCTCGCCCACCTTGACTCGCGACCGTCCACCGGGACCGGCAGCGCTTAAGACTGGCATGTTAAGCTCAGTAATTCAGAACTAAGGAACAAATCCAACTGCCTGCGCCGCTCTGCTGCGGCTCAGCCAACAAAACCCCGGAATGGATTTACACTTTCTGGACTTGGACTACCTTCCTTTGTGTTTACGTAGGTTTACGTATGATCTCCTGTGAATTTTGTCTTTATTTTAAAACGTTTCAATCCATAGTTCGTCTTACTCGTGTCACAGTGCTGTAAGCCAATCAGAGGCGATATGTTTACATGAAACACCCCAGGTTTAGTTCTCGTTGCCCCTGTCCCATTAGGCTGGTGAAGAACACAGGCAACAGTTGTTATACAGTCTTTCCCAGCTCAGCTGCTTAAAGCTTTTACCTCATTTGCAGTAGGGATATGTGATGTGGCAAATTCTTACTTTACAATGTTTACTTCCTGCTTGCTCTCTCCATCACTCCATGCTGGCATTGTATGTAGCAGTGCTATGGTTCACAGTGGTGCTGGGGGTGGTAGATGGATTTTGTGTGTTTTAGAACAAATTAGGCAGCAGGTGAACAGTTGAACAGGGGGGCCTGCACAGTATTACACATGTTGTTTTAATGTTATGGCTGAGCTCCAGTGAAGATTTCTCGTTCAGGATTTGTGCACATTTCAAGCAGTTCTGTCTGATTTATGGATTTCCAAGTGATAAAAATGATATAGCTTTCTTTCTTTGTGTATTATGGCTGATTTGGGCCACTCCAATGCTCTAGAGGTCTGTCCTTTCTGCTCCATCTGAAGGCATTCAACAATTGATGCTTCTTATTCGTGGCTAGGATCTTACAGAGCTTGAAAGTAAATGTCCCATGAAGTCAAGGTTAGAAATGCAAATATAGGGAAGAAAATATAGAGACATTGACTGAGCAGATTTGAAACTAAACAAAGCCATGCACATTTTTCAGAAAGTGCCTTGATGCGATAGAACAGTGTAAATGCATCGTAACAAGAATCGGGACCCCCTCCCCCTAGGTGTGCACACAGAACAGAGGGGTAGGATTAAGTGGTTAGGGCCAAGGGATGACATGGGATTGGGCCTTAAACTGTATTGTTCAGGTGTGGAATATTTTCAGTATTTTGAAAGTTTGAATAGGTGAGAAGGTTGGAAAATTACCCAGTCAGATAGATTGCCTGTAAAACATTGTGAACTGGTCTGCACATGACTGCTGACTCTCAGTGCTGTGGTCTACAGATGACTTACTGTAGCGAAACTCCTCCTGGGCTGATGATGAGTACCGCCGTTCCCTCACTGAGCTGTGGGAATTGTTGTGGTCAGACTTGGCTCTCTGATCGTCTCTAGCAGAGCTGAAAAGTGACTCAGCGTGTTTTCCACAAAACTGCCTGATATTAGAGTGTCAAGAAATCACAACTAACTGATTACCCCCGTGCTGGAAAAGTAAACTAGAACTGAAGAAAGTGACGATCAGATTTTTACATTTATTAAGCAGAGTTCAGGACAAATATTTACCCATCCACAGATTTTGACTGTTTTCTCATTAAAACATATATTTTAAATGAAAGTCAGCAGAAAAAGATTTTATTCCTATTGATCTCTTCCATGAAATAAAACAGAACACCGGATTATAAGGCACATTACAAGAGACACTTTAAGGAACATCTAATTCAGCAGGTCTCACCGCTGGGTGGTGGGGGGAGGTAGCTAACTAAGTTAAGTAAAGCTAAGCTACAGTGTATCACAAAAGTGAGTACACCCCTCACATTTCTCTAGATATTTAAGTTTATTTTTTCATGGGAGAACACTGACAACAAAATGACACTTTGACACAATGAAAAGTAGTCTGTGTGCAGCTTACTGTATATAACAGTGTACATTTATTGTTCCCTCAAAAAACTCAATACACAGCCATTAATGTCTAAACCACCGGCAACAAAAGTAAGTAAACCCCTTAGTTCCTAAAGTGTCGATATTTGTATGGCCACCATTATTTTTCAATACTGCCTTAATTCTCCTGGGCATGGAGTTTACCAGAGCTTCACAGGTTGCCACTGGAATGCTTTTCCACTCCTCCAGGATGATATCACAGAGCTGGCGGATATTCGATACTTGTGCTCCACCTCCTTCTGCTTGAGGATGTCCCAGATATGTTCTATTGGGTTTAGGGCTGGAGACATGCTTGGCCAGTCCATCACCTTTACCCTCAGCCCCTTCAATAAAGCAGTGGTCGTCTTAGAGCTGTGTTCGGGGTCATTATCATGCTGAAACAGTGCCCTGCTACCCTGTTTCCAGAGGGGGGGGGGGTTCATGCTCTGCTTCAGTATTTCACAGTACATATTGGAGTTCATGTGTCCTTTAATTAAATGTAACTCCCCGACACCTGCTGCACTCATGCAGCTGCAGACCATGGCACTCCCACCACCATGCTTCACTGTAGGCATGACACACTTATCTTTGTACTCCTCACATGCTTGAGACCATCTGAACCAAACAAATTCATCTTGGTCTCATCAGACTAGGGCTGCAGCTATCGATTATTTTAGTAATCGAGTACTCTTCTAAACAATCGATTTGATTAATCGAGTAATCAGATAAAATATATTTGCTTGCCTAACTACTCAGATCTAATTAATAGACGTAACTAAAACTAAATGACAATAATACAGTAAGTTCATGGCTGTGTATTCCGGCCAGAGTAACTTTAGCTCAGCCTTAGTTTAACATGTATTTGTTTACTGATTACATAAAGTCTGTATTAATTTGAGAACTTGTCTCCGTAACTTGTAAAAACTAACCACACACACATTAGGCAGAATTTCTAATACTCCACAGCGCTGTCATTCTGTTATTAAGCTATATTGATGGAAATCTAATTTATTTGTTAAGTTAAATTTACCTGCTCTCTCTGCTCCAAAAACCTCCGTCTTCTCCACCTGCATCCTGTGCGTGGGTGACGTAACGCTAAGCGCTTTTTCACATTCAGTGCTTTGAGTTTTTAAATTAATTAAATGATTCCTCAATGCACAAAAAATAAATCGATCATTTTTTTTTATCGAGTTACTCAATTTACTACATCAGACCATAGGACATGGTTCCAGTAATCCATGTCCTTTGTTGACATTTCTTCAACAGACTGTTTGCGGGCTTTCTTGTGTACAGACTTCAGAAGAGGCCAGTCTGAGCACTGACAGGCTGACCCCCCACCTCTTCAATGTCTGCAGCAATGCTGTCAGCACTCCTGCGTCTGTCTTTCAGAGACAGCATTTGGACATGACACTGAGCACGTGCACTCAGCTTCTTTGGACGACCAACGCGAGGTCGGTTCTGAGTGGACCCTGCGCTTTTAAACACTGGATGATCTTAGCCACTGTGCTGCAGCTTAGTTTCAGGGTGTCAATCTTCTTGTAGCCTTGGCAGCATCATGTAGCTTAGCAATTCGCCTTTTAAGATCCTTAGACAGTTCTTTGCCATGAGGTGCCATGTACCAAGCTGCACATGGACTGCTTTTCCTTGTGTCAAAGTGTCCTTTTGTCAGTGTTGTCCCATGAAAAGATAAACTTAAATATATGTTGGGAGAGCGTGCGATGCCGTGCCGTGAGAGTGCGCATTGGTCCGCGGAGGTCATCAACTGCTTTACTTTAGTTATTGCGATCAAAGGAACGTAAATACGATCAGTTCCCATCATGAATAAAAGAAATAAACCTTTAACATCAGCAGGAGGACCGTTTTTGTGTTATCAAATATACTGTGAAGCATGATATGCGTGTCAAAATAAAAATATATAAGTATATAATAAAATTTGGGACAGTTCTTTAAATGGCTCGTATGAGATCTGCTTTAAATCTGTAACACTGTATTGAATTATAATTGCTGGCCTAAAATAAAAATAATACAATGTTTTTTATTTGAGATATTTATTTAAGTGGGGAATTTATATTGCAATTTTGATCAATCCGAAAATTTATTTCAAATATCTTAAATGTGTTTTAGATGTGACTAAATGTAAACTATTATCCTTTTTATAGAATTGTTTTTAAGCCTTATATAAATTAATGTGACAGTAAAAAGGACGTTAAATGTAATTTCTTTAAAAAAACTGACAGCACGGGAGTAACACATAGTGCCGACTTGTTTAGCAGACGCGCGTGAAGGGGAGTCGGATTCTGTCGCGGAGTCAAAATTCGCCACACCTGCATATTGTGGTGTTGAGCCACCATATAAAACCACAGGGCAAATTCGTTCACTGCGACAGCCCTCACTTTTGTGATGCACTGTAACCAAAGTTATAAAAAAAAAACATCTTCTCAAATCTTAGTCAAACAAGTGCTGGATGTTAATCTATACATTCCTGAAAACTGTATTTAGGTGAGTAAAGCGCTTCTTCCATTTATTTACTGTAAGCTTAGATTACTGAATTTCTCCAGCAGTGCTAGTTAGGAGTAGACTACAGGCCGATAACTCCCCTCTGAACAGGGACGTAGTGGTTGGCGGCTAATGCTAATGTTACTCCAGCCCCGGTACTGGAGAACTAACGCTGCACTTCAGCAGAGTGACTCCATACAACCTGACTGTAAAATTCATACATAAGGCGCCCCGGATTAAAAGGTTCACTGATGATTTTTGGAAAATTAAAGGATTTTAAGTGCGCCTTATAGTGCAAAAAATCTGGTACATTTTTTTTGCATGACAGTTGTATGACACTGACTATTTTTATTGCAGTTTTGTGATTCATTCGGTCAAGTCTCCTCTGTAGTATTTGTATGTTGAATGACTTTTTCACTGTTGTGAATATGGTACAGATTTGGTGTGGGCAATCATTGAGATTAAGAGTATTTTTTGCAATAGTGATGTTTTTGGTGATATCATAACATTTAATATAAAACCAAGCATATAGTACTGCACAGAGACTGTAAAAAAAAAAGGTAGACGTTGTGTCGCCGTTCCCATTCATTCAATGAAAATGAAGCCAAATTTTCCGCCATGTTGGTGATCCTAAAACCCGAGTCTGCACAGTAGAGACCAGAGGAGGGAGAAAGAATGTGGAGAGCTCCTACGCCCGACCTGTGGTGGCTTCACTTTAGAGAGACGATGCTCTGTCCAGCCACACACAGTCTATGGTACTGCAGCACAATAAATGTAAATATTGGTTTCGTTTTTGTGTAGATGTGTTACAAATGTAGTGGAAACAAAAGAGAAACATACATAAGTTTGCCTGGTTTGTAAAGAGTATTTTCAAAAGACTGTGTATGAAATAACAGTACAGTAAATATCAAAACAAATGCAGAATAGACTGCTTCCTAGAATTTCAAAATATTACTGTGGTTTTGTCAAAAATGTGTGATATTGAGTGATACAATGGGGCACATATGATTCCATAAGATGCATGTAGGATTTTAGTTTCAGTTCTACAGGCAATTAGATTCTCCTGTGTTCTGTTCTAGTTAGAGACGGACCGATCATTGTTTTCTTTTGGGACTGATTTTGATCCCGCTTGTCTTTCATTTTAATACCGATCTTGGGTGGGGCCAAATGCCACATTAATGCCACCTAGGTGCCAGGCATGCCTGGTACAGATTCCCCTAATTACATCCATGCCTAAGCAAACACTGGTAATTTGTGCTGATAGTAAATAAACAGAAGAGTGTTACTGACCAAAATAAACGCTTTTCAGGAGAGATATAAGTTATGTGTAAATAGTGATAAGACACCAGAATTTTTATATTTATATGCCAATACCGCAGAAATGTATCCCAACATTAGCCGTCTCACAGCCTGTTGTTTGGAGTCAGCTTACTGCTTAAAATAACTCATATTTACTGTTGATATATAGCTTATAATATATTATTTTAATAAGAACAGCAGTAATCTAACGTTCCAGCTAGAGCTTAGATTGGGCTAAAAATCCAGCCTGACTCTGCCCGCCCCATTAACTGTCATTACGAGCGCGAACCTGATTTAAACTCCATATTTTTAGTAAGTAACCTTACAAAATAGAGCTTTTAACTAAATTTCCAAATAGTAATGAGCGAAATCTGTTTTAATGATGTTAATAAACAGTACAACACGGAAGAAGCTTTTTATGAAACTGTGACAGCGCTGCGTATTCTCTGCAGTGAGGACGTGAATCTGCTCACTTATCTAACCTCCCTGTTAATAGTCTTCAGTATCCTTCTACAGTCTTACCTGGCAGCCGTGTCCACTAAACCGCGCAGTTATAAACACTCTGAGGTATGTGGTGCGCAAACTGACCAACATGCTTTTAATTTGAGCAGAGTTGCGGCTTTCACGGCGCAGTGAAGCTCAGGGTGTAAACAAACGAAAACTCCTGCATATCTAGCTCTAAAAACAGAGTGAACTATATTGCTCTAGCAACGTTACTCCTGTAGCTGTTAGCCTACTAGCTCTGTGACTCACTGACTGGGCTACAAGATGAACTGTAGAGAGTTGTATTATCCGGTTAGTGGGGTTAAAACCTTTGTTTTCTTTTCACTGTGAGGTGTATTTGTCCTACACGTATGAACTGCAGAAACCCAGCTGAGCTGAGTCTGTAGCTCGTGGCTGGGCTGTAGCTCTGAGTGAGTAGAGAAGTCAGCGGGGCTTGTGCTGCTGCTCTGGCTAGTGGTTGGATGAGGAACTGCAGCTTCCTGTAAGCGAAGTGGATCCACACACAGCTCTGCTGAACTGCTTAACCCTAAACTCCTGAATCGGATCGGCTAAATCAGAGGAACATCAACCGCCGATATATTTTGGCTGAAAATCATCCGATACGACACATAGCTGATTGAGCTCTAATTCTAATGGTTACAATTGTATTACATCAGCAATCCCTACATTACATTATTTTGCTGATTGTTCCTTTATGAATGAATTTCTTAAAATTTTGTGCTAAACTCAAAAATGCTAAATTTATAAATTTCTGATTAGGGCTTTTGTGATGAAGTAGGCTATACCCCTCTTCATCACCATAAAGACTATATTACTTACCTGTGTACACTCATGCTCAGCCTGTTGAGACAAAAGGGTACTACACGTAACTCAAAACCTTTTACTTACCTGGGTGAGTCCATCCTTGCAGAAGAGAGGGGGAGTGTGTACCTGTAAAAGAAAGGGAAGAAATGTGAATGTGTATTTTATATGTACATTGAAACTCGTACAGATTTCAGCACTTACAAACTGATTAGAGTTTGCTACTATTATTATTATTATTATTATTAATATTGTTATTCTTATTATATCATAGTACCATGTACTTGGTGTATCATTACCCGGTTCTACCCGTGTG
This sequence comes from Astyanax mexicanus, assembly GCF_023375975.1. Classification (NCBI taxonomy): domain Eukaryota; kingdom Metazoa; phylum Chordata; class Actinopteri; order Characiformes; family Acestrorhamphidae; genus Astyanax; species Astyanax mexicanus. The sequence goes on from NW_026040046.1 coordinate 1,701,133, forward strand.
AGAAATGGTATGTTCATGGGAGGGGTTAATGGTATAAAAGGTGTACTGGATCTATGAGTAGAGGGGGGGGCAGATAGTTCGGGATATCAGCCATGAAAAGAAGCTCTATACGACTGTATAGGAGATAGACCTTATTCTCTGCGTGAAGAGATTATTTTGTGTTTGTTTACTTTTCGTTTTCTTTTCTCGTCAAGTACGTACGCCTGTAAATTTGTAAATATTAGTGTTGGTGTGTAAATAAACGGTGTCGGATAAACTGTACCTCCTTGTTGCCATGGTTACTGGCCCTGCTTCTGAGCGCTCGCCCTACACTACCCATAAAGTTTCGTTCTGTCCTTGCTGGATATGAATGCGCTTTATCACAGCTTTTAGAAAGATTTTACATGATCAGCCTTCAAATGTAAGAAAATCAATAATCAAATAAGGTTTTAAAGATTAAACTAAAAATCTAAATTCACAATGTAGTTTAGTTCAGTTAAAATGTTTTTTTTGTGTGTGTAAACACATCCTTGAATTTTAGTTTAGGAGTTCTTTACAACATAGGCAAATGTCTATCTTCTGTTATTTCAAAACAAATTGCATTTAAACAGTAATTTAATTAATCAAATTAGTTTGAGAAACTTCCTAGCACGGATGTGATTTATATTTTTACAAAATATCCACCTAAAATGTGAAGTCATAGTGTTAGAGAGTGTTAAAGATTATTGAACTGTTACTGTGATACGTTCTCAATAATGCATTTTTTTTTTTTACATTCTGAATCCTCTATAATTACTATAATTGTTATTGCTGTATGAGATTAGGTTCAGTACAGGTTTTATGTTTTTATGTTTGTGGATGTTGCATTATAAATTGATATTTATTGATATTTTTTTTACTAACTGGGTTTTGGCAATCTAGTTAACATAGGAATGCTTAAAACATGTCAGTTAAGGTATTTTATTGTACACTTTGAAATAATTTTAAGCATCTTTTTTTGTATTTTTTTTATATAAACCAATTTATGTGTACTGTAGATTGACATTATTTGTGTTTTTGTATGATTCCTCTATAGTGGCAGGTTGGTATGATAAACTGAAAAATTATGTTTTTAACATCATGGTCTTATAAAAGTTAATTAATGCATAGTCTACAGTTTCTTCCTGAAATTCCTATTTCACAGAGGAGAGTTTTTCTTGCGATAGAAGTAATATGTGTAGTAAGTTTATTGATTGATTAGGAGTAGTAGAGGAAGTGCAGGGAGCTAGTGCCGTCTGGAGTGGTGAATTGCAGCTCTGAGACCCCGCTGGGCTGACAGATGGGTTGGGAGGGGGCGAAGAGGCACGCGTTTGCGATCGGCCTCCTAAATGAAAGCCCTGAAAAGTCAACACTCCTCCAAATGGCGTGTAACCTGAAGCCAGGCGTCTCCTGGCAAAGGCCAGAAGTCAGGGCTGGAGGATGTTCCGCTAGAGTAGCTTAGGACGGCCTGGCTCACAGCCCTATTGTGTTGGGTAATTTAGAGCCGCTCTGAGGCGGGATGAGCGCTACACACTGCGGGACTGGCTGGATGGCTCTAAGATTAAGGAGCGCAGTCGTCATTGGCCAATCAGCTGCGATCAAAGGCTTAGTGTGGGATGAGAGTGTAGTCGTAAATGAAATGAGCTTGGAGTGAGTAAGAGAGTAATTGGGCTTTGAGAAGATGGCTGTGGCTGGTGTTGATAAAAGCCAGAGCCCTGTTTTATCACGTCTCTGTGTAAGAGTGCGGTTCACATCCTAGAAGATGAATTATCCAGTGTAGCACAGTTGGATATATGTAGGTTTTTGAACAAAAGATTTGAATATTTCTACCAAAGTAATTTGTTGCTGTTGTGGTATATATTTCATACAGATCCATTTAAAGGAATGGTTTGGAGAATTTTGAGGATAGATTCATCACTGTCCCCAGATGTGTTCATCCAAGACATGTTGGGTGTCTGCTGTGTGGTGCTTTAGAGTGTTTTCACGCCTGTAGAAGGCTTCTCCTGGTCTGAATCAGTTGATGATTTTGTTCAGTTTGAAGCTGCTTTAAAGGAGAACTCCAGTGTAAAATGGACTTTTGGTGTAGTAAACATGATAAAAAGTACTTACATTTTAACAGTTTGTCCAAACACCCTTCAGACTGGGTGACATGGGGCATAATTAGCCCCGATTAAATCACTTTTTCCACCGTTATCCAGGATAAAAGTAGCTCCACACCTCCTTGGTAGAATCTGGGGAGCCCTGACATTTAAAACGAGGCATTAATAACTTAAAAAGTGCAGAAGAATCCACTGTTTACATCCCATAACGCTAGTTTCAGCTCTGAGCGCCACCATCACTGAACTGAAAATAACATTGACGTTCATATACGTAGACTCTGCATAGCTTGTGTGTGTTTTTTGCAGTTCAGTAATGGCGTCGCTCAGAGCTGAAGCTAGCATTATAGGATGTAAAAAGTGTTTTTTAATAAGCTTCTTGTGCGCTTTTTAAGTTATTAATGCTTTGTTTTAAAAGTCCAGATTCTAGCGTGGAGCTGCTTTGAGCTGGATAACAAAAATAAAAAGCAATTTATTGGGGCAAATTATGCCCCGTGTCACCCAGTCTGAAGGGTGTTTGGACAAACTGTTAAAATGTCTTGATCTTGAAATGCTGTGGGAGAAAGGATGTGTGCTATTCATCAAAAGTAAGTACTTTTTATCATGTTTTACTAGGGGTGTGCCATATCATATCGTACACGATAATATTGTCAAAATATTTAAATATCGCGAGCGATATTATACCTTTAAAATGTTGTGCCATATCACCCATCCCATTTCCCATTATATATCTATTAGAGACAGAGCAGTTTCATTTACAAAAACAATTATTTACTTTGAAAATATGCACAGCTGGTTTGTAGAGACTAAAATCAAGAGATACATCAAGCTTTGATTATGTTTACACACTTAGGAGAAAGTTTTTAGTTTAGGAACTCTTTGAAAAGATTTAGTCTTGAGTTGGCGTTTGAAGACAGCGAGTGCCACCTTGGAGCAGGACAGAGCAGAAGAGTTAAGCCTCTCTGTACTGGAAGTTCGAAGAGCTGTTGGTGCTGATCTGGCTTTGGCCATTGACATTAAGTATGAAGGAGCTGGTCCATTTTTGACTTTGTAGGCAGGTGTCGGGGTTTTGGTTCTGATGCCGGCCAAAACTGGAAGCAAGTGGAGAAAACAAAGAAAAGGAGTCACAAGACTGAACTTTGGAAGAGTGAAGAGTCGTGGCACCTCTTACTGAATCATTTGCTGGGGCCTGATTGCTCGCAGCAGAAGAGCAGCCAGAAAGTTGAAGTAGTCGAGTCTAGAAATGAGAGACCAAACAAGCACTTGAGTGGAATCTTTAGGGAGAAAATGTCGAATTCTCTGGATGTTTTAAAGGAGATATCTAAATGACGGTCATATTTGCAACACGGCCACATTGATCCAGATAGGTCCAGATATATTTCCAGTTAGTGTTCTGATTCTTGCTGAACTGAGCTGAGAGATGAACTCTTGAGAGGGGTATCTGTTTGGTGTCCTGATGCTCACTGTCATGGACTGAATGATGTATCGGTTAAGTACTTTGAACCAAATACAGCAAACAATTCGGTACTACAGGATTTAAGAGGCTTTAATGGTGGGATTCATTAAACTCCAGTGATTCAAGTTCGATGATGAATGATGAGTAGGAGAAATAATTAAACAGATTGATTAGGTGAGTTATGGGTCTACTTGGGCCTTTAGAGTTTATAGGGTTAAAATAAATAAGTGACTCTTGTCAGTCAGTCTCAGTTTGTAGGGTCTGGCTGCTATCCAAACCATGCCAACCCTGGTTTCCCACAGACTCAGTTTCCTAAAAAGCTTTGCAGCATCTTTCTGCTGTCAGTCAACAGCTTTCAGACAGATTCTTCAGGTTAGGAGATTCCTGTTTCTGGAGGTCTTAGTGGCCACACCCAGTCCATATTTAACAAGTGTTAAATATATACAAGTGCTTATACCTTGACATGCTGATGGATGTAGTTTATGCAAAGCAGAGCTGAATTCTGGATGTGTTCTGGAACGCTTTATAAACAAGGCCTCTGGTCCCCTGCTAATGGTTGTGCTCTGGCTCAAACCGCAGAGGCTCATCTTTCAGCACGGCGTCTGCTCCCAGCAGCCTCTTGGAACCTGGTGAGCTTAGTCCTGCACGTGCCATGGTGCAAACACACACATACACCATGAAAGGAAAGGTTCAACTGTTCTTGAGAATGTTTGCTTTTCATTATTATAGGACTTGCGGCAAAAAAAAATTTCAGGTTTTTGCTCATTTTTTCTGTTTTATACGATGAATAGACTTATTTTTCTGTTATAGGCCTGTGCCGATAATAGTATTGTATGACCGTTTAATGCCACTGATGTAATAATTAAATCGCAGTATGAGCAACTGCCTTATTGCAGAAGCTTTAAGACAAGAACTTACCCTCCAAGAACTTTAGGTATACCTTTCTTTTATCTGTCAGTTACAGAGGATTGTATAATTTTGGCATAGCAGTGTGTTCAAAGCAGCATCTATCGAGTGTCACTTTATTCTGATCAGCGTGTGTGTAATCAGTGAGAACTTCAGTGAGAACTTGAACTTGGAATAAACAGTTACGGCTCCAACTCTGGTAAATCTGTAGGTATCGCACCAAAAGAATGGTTTAAGCTTCTGCATCGAGACAACGCAGTTTCTATATCGTAACCTGCGCAAGTGGACTACTGCCGACCAATCACAGCTGTTTCAGTGTGCGCTGCACAAACTATAGTTACAGTTCTGGGCATGTGCATGTCGTGCTACGCCATAGAGTATGGGGTATTACTTAAATTTGTTGCAGAAGCATAAATTGGTTATTTCCGCAATACGTACTTTATGTAACTATTGTTGTGCTTTAGTGTCTGTAAGTAATCCAGCTCGGAAAAACTGCTAAAATCTTATGCTTTCCAATGAAATTGATTAAAAGTCTGTTCAGAGTGTAATAGCAGTTTCTGTATCTCAAAGGTTCCAAACACAACTGATTACTCGATAATTCAGTTGGCAGGAGGTGGGTATGGGTGTGGGTGGAGGGCTTAAAGATGGAGATGGACTGAAGGAGGGAGGGCTGAGGGTCCGGCTGCACCGCTGGGGTGCCTGTTATCGTTCCGAGTGAAATCCCAGGCGTGCTGCACCTGTCCCGGTCCAGACGCCCAGCCATCATACCAGAGCCAACTAGCGACAGCTGCAGCTGCCCAGCCGGCCTATTTATAGCCCTCAGCCCGAGCCTCCACAGCCAGCTTCAGAGTGGAGGGAGGGAAGAAGGGGCGAGTTGTAACGCGAGTGAATGAGGTGGGGGTGGGGGCTGGTGTTTGGGGGGTTGGAGTTGGAGAGAATGAATGAAAGGGTGCGCGTGTGTGTCTGTTGTGGGGTTACTGAAGTTGCAGCACTGTTGTGGATGCACTCATGTTGGAATTCTGGGATGATGCTCACTGAAGGCTAATGAAATAGCTGATAGTTAGCATTTTATTATTTTGTTATTACGAACAAAAGAACCATAACAAGATTGTTGAAGTTATTTTAATATAATAAATAAATAAAATATTACTCAGCATGGTTATGGCATTGGTAGATTGTTTTTTTTTGTGGAAGGAACAACATATTTTTCATGGTTTGTCCATCATGTACTAAAATTGACATGTTTCGTTATTAATAAGAACTGTTCTCATAATGCTCAACCCAGCATCTGTTCAAGAATAAAGTCCCGCCCGTCATCAAAATGAGCCAATCAGCATGCTGCTTGTGCTGCAGTTAAAAGGGGTCAGGGTGCTAGTGGGGGAAGCGTCCCTTCCCTCGATACGGAGATCTGAGCAAGTGCAGTTTCTATACCAACTGCAGCAACTCCAGATTTATAGCACTGCCCCCACAGGCTTGTACGGTAGGCACCAGGCATTAAGGGAAGACACTGGTACAGGTGATGTTCAGGGTGTGACAGATTAGAGAGGATGTTCTCTAAAAGCTTCTTGGTTCTAGAGGTGTGCAGGTCTGGCAGTGCGGGTAGCTTCACACCGATGCTCCTCTCCGCAGACCTGATGATGCGCTGCAGTCTGTGAGTGTCGTGTTTGGTGGCTGAGCTGCTCCACACTGTGATGGAGACGATGAGGACAGATTCTGTGGTGGAGGTAGAACAGGTTAAACTTCCTCAGCTTATGAAGGAAGTGCAGCTTCTGCTGAGCTCTCTTAATGATGAATTTCGGGTCTTTGGAGATTGCTGTGCTAAGGAACTTGTAGGAGTCCATAGTGGTCACAGTACTGTTGAGGATGTTGAGTGCTGGAAGGGTTGCGGGGACTTCTTCTGAAGTTTTTGCTGTGTTCAGCTCCAGGTTGTTGTGGTTTCTCCAGAGGACCACCTGCTCAACCACCTGTCTGTAAGCAGTCTTGTCACTGTCCCAGATGAGAACAATGACTGTCAAATCATCTGCAAAGTTCAGGGTTTTGACTGAGGGGTTCGTGGAGGTACACTCGTTTGTGTAGAGTGAGAAGAGCATAGGGGTGAGAACACAGCCGTGTGAAGCTCCTGTTCTGGTGGTCCTGATTCCTGAAGTGATCTTTCCCAGCTTTACCTGATGCTCTCTGTTGGTGAGGAAGAGTGTGGAGGCTGGCACAAAAAGTTGGGTCAGTTTGGTGTGTAGATGTCTGTGAATGATGTCAGGAGCTGAAGTACAAGAACTGAACTCTTGTGTGTGTACTTTGATGGTCCAATATTTATGCTCCCTAGCTAATTAAAGTTTTTTTGTTTTGCCATCTTTTTAGGCCCAATCTTTTAAGTTCCGTTTACATTGTGTGGAAATGTGTGGAAATGCTTACTTTCACTACTACTTTTGCTCTTAGTTCTAGTGATTGCCAATCACATTCATTTACTGTGTCTGTGTGTGTGTGTGTGTGTCCAGCTGAACAGTAATTCAGAAAAGGCGGAGGGGTGTGTGCACACAAGCGAGAGTGTGTGTGAATGAGTCTGACTTGAGAAAGGGGAGGGAGAGTGTTAGTGAGTGGGTGAGTGTGTAAGGGTGATAAAAGAGAAAGGGATGATCCTCTCTCCATTCCCTCTTGTGTTGAGCACCTGCTCTCTCTCTTCATCTCTCTCTGTGTGTGTGTGTGTGTGTGTGTGTGTTCCCTGAACGGCGGGCAGACAGATTGTACTTATTACCACAGGGCACTATGTGTACACACTCTGCATCTAAATCACAGTGATCAGTCCGGCCGTCCTCTCTGTCTCATGCAGACCTGGCCTTGTGGATAACACAAACAGCAAGCTAGCATATATAATGATAAACTCTTTTTTTTTTTCCCCAGAAATAACCTTTAGCCGCAAGTTGCATTTTTGTAACCTTACAACAACCTAAAATGTATTTTATTGAGATAACTCAAAATATTGAGTGAGTGTAAAGTGGAACAAAAATGATCAAATAAAATCTGAAAAGTGTGACGTGCAAATGTATTCATATGTAAATATATCTATAACAATACTTAGTAGAGCCACCATTTACTGCATTTACAACTGTTAAGTGCTTTGGAGTTTGTCTCTACCAGCTTTGCACATCTAGAAACTGAGATTTTTGTCCCTTTCTTTTTTTATAAAACAGCTCAAGCTCAGCCAGGTTGGATGGAGAGAATTTTGTCTTGCCTTAGACTGTAAATTCTCTTTAAGACTCTTTAACACATGAATATTCTCTTATCTAAATCATTCCACTGTAGCTCTGGCTGTATGTTTAGGATCATTGTCTTGCTGGAAGGTGAATCTCCCTCCCAGTCTCAAGTCTTTTGTTGCCTCCAACAGGTTTTTTTTTCCAGGATTGCCCTTTATTTATCTCCATCCATCTTCCGATTAACTCTGACCAGCTTCTCTGTCCCTGCTGAAGAAAAGCATCTCTACAGCATGATGCTGCCACCAGTGTTAATTTCATTGACGAAAACTACAACGGAAATTATTCGTCAAAGAATAAGCTTTATTACAAGATGGAAACAAGACGGTAACTAAATAAAAACAGCATAAAATAAAATAATAAACAAGATGAAATTAACTGACATTTTCTTCAACGAATAAAAACGAGACGAAAATGTTTGGCAGCCAATCAGCAGCGCGGCCGCAGTTAGATGCAGTGTCAGCAGGGAGAAAGAGGAGAGACCATATATTTTTACTCTGACGTCGCAAAAAAACAAGAGAACGTGTAAACCATGTGGAGCGACAGGTAAAAACACCACAAATCTTTCAGCTTCTGCAGACAAGTCACACAGATCTCCATGCAGAGATCCGCGTTTTAATGCTAATGTTATTTCATGAGCTGATGGTGTGTTTACCTCGGCTGTGTACTAAAAGACTCCACTGCTGTTCTGTAAATTTAATGTTACTGATACAGAACTCTTTTATTAAGATAAGATCATGTGTTTAGTCCCACAGTGGGAAAACATATAGCTAGTGTTTACAGCAGGAACAGGTCAGAAAGGAAAAAGATGTAGCAAAACAATAACAATAAAATAAGTGAATCTGTGAACCCAAAAGTCTGTGTAAAGTTCCTTACAGCACTTTCTCATAAGTTTTTTACTTTGTTATGAAGTACATCCTGAGAGCATCTCTACAGGACAGTGTGTGAAGGTGTGCTGGGTTTAGGGTTGTCACGATACCAAACTTTTGACTTCGATACCGATACTAACTGTAGTATCACGATTCTCGATACTAAAACGATACTTGGAAGAAAAAAAAACTAAAAAAATATCTGAACATAAAATGTTTATTTATTGGATTGAACACTGAACAATCGGTGCAAACGTTTATATTCTAAAATTAAACATTTGAACAAAAAACAAGTTTCGTTATTATAACCTTAACTATAACATAATTATCTAAACACTTCCTAAAAAACTAAAACCAAAACCAGAGGTAATGGTAGCCTGACTATGTGAACCTGACGGGTAGGCAGAAGTTAAGTTCTGAATAAGGAAAATAAAGAGACAGAAGAACATTACAATGTTATGTTCATTTTAACACTCACTGCTCCGTTATATTAATCAACCGTTTACCGTTTTTAATAAGCCCATGTTCAGTGTACAGACAGAGTGTATCTTGACTAACTCCACTAACCTGTCGACTTCTCAGCTCTTTGTGGAGATCAGGGTGCTTGTCTGCTAAATGCTTAGCCAGGTTGCTGGTGTTCCCTCCTCTGTAGAGGTTAGATCGGGCCCAAAAAATCCGACCCGACCCAGCCCGAGCCCGTGCACGTTCTGCCCGAGTCCGACCCAACCCAAACCATAAACTGGCTGTTTTTGGGCTGTTTGAATGAGCGAAATATGATCAGAATTATGTTAAATAATACTGTAACAAAGAAGCATAGAACTATTATTTAATTAAAATGATTTTTAAGAACAGCTAAACACAGTGCTGCAGGTCAAACGCGGAGGCGTTCAGGTGCGAGTGAGAGAGAGACACAGCGAGAGTGAGAGAGAGAGAGATTTGCGTGTTCTGATGTGAGCTACTCACAGGTAAAGGTTCTCTTTGATCTCCTCGTGCTCATATTCTAGTCCCATACATAAGTCTGCAGCTCCCTCAGTGTTTTCTGTCGTATTTTGCGGCTAGCGCGAGCGCTTACAACTAACACCGCGGAGCGCGAGGTGCCGCCGCGCTTGTGCCGAATCCGCTGCTGAATCCGACTCCCGCTTCGCGGACAGAATCGGCACAACACCCCCGCTGTACAACTGCGGGAGTGAAAACAGCGCTAATAAATAAAGTAGTTTAGTTTCACTTTCAGTTTTCGTTATTTTATTTAAAAATAAAAATATTAATAAAAAACAGACGCCTACATCTCAGACTATTTTTCTGGAACCCGAACCCGACCCGGCCCGAGGAATGTGGTGGGAAATCTCTGGGTAATCAAACTGGGTTTGTGGTGTTGGTCGGATTCCCTTCTTCATCAGCGATGTAAGCAAAATTTGCCCACACTTCACTCCTCGCGCCTGTTTTGTCCACAAGTCGCGGACGAGAGACATCTGTTATTTTAGCCGTCGCCATTCTACACTTGCTGCTGCTCTGCTGGCTTGCACGTGCGTGTGTCGCTCTCAACCGAGTCAAATGAATCGATTCAAACGTGAGTCGATTCATTTGTTCAGAATACTAAGTTTATCTGAATCCTGCCACACCGACTGCTGCGGTGTGAATCAGTTTTCTTATGAACTGAATCAAATTGCGCCTACTAATTTGACTCATTTGAAGCTAGTGACTGGGCTATATACAGTATCGAAAGCATCGAACGCTAAAGAACCGAATCGTTTGTGATGACGTAGTATCGAAAAAGAATCGAACCTTCGGTACACCGTGCAACTCTAGCTGGGTTAGTGCTGGAGATAAAACTAGATCCTTTAAAAGATGTGTTTTTAACCATTTAAATGTTTTATGACCTGATTTCTAGAACACAATTGTAAATGTAAAACATTTATAGTCACATACCTGCAATAATAATATACATTAAATCATATATAAATATATTGCACATTCAACAGTATTACACAAACTGGTTAATAAATGTTTAGTTAATGATTCAAGGGAACTGATAAAGCATGTACATTTACACCCTTCTACATTTTAGTCGACTAAATTTACTTTAGTTTTAGTCGACTATATTATATTTAGTCGACTAAAACTAAAAACATTTCAGATGACTAAATTATGAATAAAACTAAATCAAAATGTGTTGTCAAAATTAACACTGGCTGCCACCACCATGTTTCACAGTGGGGATGATGTGTTCAGGGTGATGAGCAGTGCTACTTTTCATCCCCATATAACGCTTTATATTTAGGACAAAAAGTTCAACATTGGTCTCATCTGACCACAGAACCTTCTACCACAAGTTTGCCTCAACTGCAAACGACAATTCATATGTTTCGTTTAACAACAGATTTCTTCTTGACACATAAAGGCCATGCATGTTTGTGCTACGCATGATTACGATAGTTGTACTGTGGACAGATTCTCCCACCTGAGTTGTGGATTCCTGCAGAGTGACCATGGGGCCTCCTGGCTGCTTCTCTGAGCAGTGCTCTTCCTGCTTGATCTGTCAGTTTGGTGATTGGCTATGGTAGATTTGCAGGTGTAGAATATAATATCCTGAGTGCTAAAGCACAAAAACAGCAATAAGGCTATGCACTGCACACAGCGCTACGAGTCAAGTGCGGCCAGAGCTGCATGATTATAACATTCTGACTTGTGCAGCTTTTTTTTTAACATAGTTACATGATTTGTTACTTTACTATACTGTGATCACTCCATAGCTTTGTACAAAATAAAAAATATTATAGCATTCAAAAATATACGCCTACGTCACAGACCGTTTTCTTGAGCCTGACCCAGCCTGAGGAAAGTGGTGGGAAATCTCTGCCCGAATTCAGGTCGGGCTCGGGCAGAGAATCTAAACTCTGGGACAGAGCTACACTGAGGAACCCTGAGTGTTCCGGTAGGCCAGGGCACTATCAGCTAGCGCTTTGTACCACATAGCTTGTTTTAACACGGTAAACACGGGCTACAGCCTGGAGAAACTGAACTGAAACTTCTTTATAACGCTGGACTACAGCTGCTTAAATACAGTAACGGCGGTAGAAGTTACATGGTTTTGGCATGGACCATATTTTGCTCAATATAGTTTTTCAGCCCAAGGCTACTTGGGATATGTTTTTATAACCTAACCCTGCTTTAAACATCTCCACAACTTTATCTCTGACCTGTCTGGTGAGTTTCTTGGTCTTTATGATGCTGTTTGTTCACTAGTGTTCACTAATAAATCCTTTAAAGAAAAGGTGTATTTATACTGAGACTAAATTACACACAGCTGGACTCTAACTAATTGATCTCTGAAGGCTGTTGATTGCACTGGATTTTATTTAGGGGTTTTAGAGTAATATACTTAGAGTTAATACTTTTGTATGTCAAACTTTTTAGATTTTTTTTTTTTTTTTTTTTTTGTTAAATTTGAAAACCCTGTATCATTTTTGTTCCATGTCACACTTATGCTGTACTTTGTGTTTGCCTATCACTTAAAATCTCAATAAAATACATTTAAGTTTGTGGTTGTAAGGTGACAAAATGCAGAAAAGTTTAAGAGTTATTAATTCTTTGCAAGTCACTGTATATATCGATTGATTTTCTCGACTATAGTGTTGCTGTAATGTCCAAACATGTCCTTAACCTATGTTTCTTTCTCCCTCAGAGTTGAACTCCCTGTCCTGGGATGACCTGGAGAGCAATCTTCCAGATGAGCTGATTCCTAATGGTCCTAATGGTGACCTAGGCTTGATGAGCATGCCCACCAATGGCGGGACGGGTACAGGAGGTCTGGTGCCCGACGCCGCCGCCAAACACAAGCAGCTCTCCGAACTCCTCCGAGCGGGCAGCAGCACCAACCTGTCCGCAGGGCTGAACTCGGCCAGCCCCACGCCCGGAGGCATGGGGGCGCAGCTGGGCGCTCTGGGGAAGAGCCCATTGAGCCAAGGGTCACCCTCCCACCCCTCTCAGACGCAGAAGCCGGGGGGTGCTGCGGGCACGCAGGGTAATCCTGCAGGTGCAGGCGGCATGGGGCTCAACGCAGGCTTTAACCAAGCGATGCTGAACAACGCCCAGACACACGGCATGATGGGACAGAATGCAGGTGCCCAACAGGGCCAGGTGATCAACGGAACTCTTGGGCCGGCCGGGCGAGGCCGGGGTGCAGCAGGGATGCAGTACCAGAACCCTGCCATGCAGGGGGCACCTTCAGTAGGGGCACCTGTGGCAGCAGCTGGAGCAGCACCGGGAGGAGCGGGCAGTGTGCTTGCAGAGACTCTAACACAGGGGGCGCAACAGATGGGCATGAACGCTCAACAGGCTGGAAATATGAACAAGGTGAGCAAGAAATTCTGGCTTAATTTTGCGTTTGTGGTTTTTATGTTGAGTTTGTTGAGATTTAAGTTCTCATTCAGAGCTGATTAAACATTTTAATGGCATCTGTGCTGCACCTCCAAACACTGTGTTTAAAAGCGCAGCGTTTCAGATTTTAGTTTTGTGTTAAAGCACAGATATATGCGCTGGAACACAATCTTCTTGTTATATTTGCTTTCTTGTATATTTATTTTTACTACCATGCCAGACAGCTCTGACCAATCAGAGGACAGTCTGCTCGCGTGGTTTATTGATGTGCGTTTAGTTTTATGCCTGTGTTAATCTAAACCAAACAGAGAAAGAAAACGCTCCTGCTAAACAAACTCAACTGATCCGGACCGAAGAAACAACTACAGGTGTGAAAACGGCTGAGATTTTATTGTTTTTTTTTGGAAATATATACTGTGGTTAAATGGAAGTTTTGTAAAGATGGCTGCTAATAATATAACAGACACAGAATCTGCAGTGAATGCTGTTTAAAAAAGTTTTTGGTTGCACTATATTTTGGTTTAGTTTACACGACTTTAACCTTGTTTTTCAAGACCGCCAGCAAAGGCAAATTGCTCACTTGGTTTCTGTGTGAACTGGTTAAAAAATCATTTTAAAAGCTTACTGAGTGATCCCAGATGCCTCGCAAGCCCCAAACAAATGTCTAGCAGGTTTAATATCTTGACCAGTCAGAGACTTTAAGTCTAGTAGTTCTTGTATTGCTCATTTTTGTGCGGATGACCCCTTTGAAAGATTAAAAATGTTTTGCTTGCATGAGTTCTTGTTCTTTTTCATGGTAAATGTGGGTGTGCACACCTACTAAAAAAAAAAAAAAGTGTAACTGACAATTCTAAAAATTGACATCACCAGAATCTTAAAAAAGATTACAGTTCTAGCAGCCAGTCATTCAGCTCACTTTTCTCCATTGTACTTGATTGTTTATAAGGGTCTCTAAAAAAGACTCTCTAAAATTTGGTGACTGTTTTTAATATTTTGTGTGAAACGCTCATAAATGATGAGAGTACGCACAGCAAGACAAAAACAACCGCGACAGCCCCCGGACGCACAGAAACGGAGAGCACGTCAACACACTGTCTCTGTGCTGAAATCTCTCGCTCGCTCGCTCTCATTTGCACTGTGTCATTTTGCTCTCCAGCTCATTCATGCTGTTTCTCTCATTGACTTTTTAAGAGATTGATACACCACTAACAAAATATACTTTAATTTTGCCAATCTAATGTTGATACTTCTTAAAAAAGGAAAAAAAAACTGAAATGCATCCAGAAATGTGCTTAAAATATTTGTAGTATAACCAGTTAAAGTAATGTTGTTTTATTAAGAAAGTGCCACAAACAAACATGCTCGAAGATGCATGTGACCTAGGCATGTGAAAGCATGTGAAAAAAAGTTGCAGCTTATAGCCCGGAAATGGCATAAATAACAGTCAACAATCATCAATCTCTGCGATCATCAGTCTCACATCGCTATATGCATTCACACGATGTGGTGTTACACCTCTACATGCCAGTTAGCATAACAAGCTAACATACTGGAGTAACTGGAGTGAGATCCACAAATCCGACAAACGCCCCAGATGCACCCAGAATCAGTCCTGAGTGATAACTCCCTAAAACTCTGTATACATAGAAGTAACTGTAGCCCTTTTAAATATATCAATTCTGTAACTTGAAGAATAATTTTAATGCACAGTGAATTGAGTGTATTTGTAAACTGGAGAAAGAAGAGAATTGTGGCTTTAAGAATAACATTGTAAATTTTATATTAAACTTGTCTGACTTACTGTAATAGAACATTTAGGAAATATCTATTTTAAAAACCTAGACATTGAGTATTTTAGGTCTGTCTATAGTGTTTATTGTACTATTTAAAATATTTAGTATTGTAAATGTTCAAGTTGCATATCTTTTTTAGGGACTATTGTTTAAATTCTTCAGCTGTTTTTCTGATTTCTTTATATTGTGTAATTTTGTGGGACAAAGTAAACCCATCAGCAATCAAAGCCTTAATTTAAAAGCATATAAATAATAAAAAAATTATCATGTGATTATAACATAAAACCATCAGAATCTTAAAAAAAAATACCTTTATAAAAACACACATCTCAGAACAAACACACCCCCTGTTCTGAAAGCATTGTGCTGATAACCAGCAGCAGTGTGAAGTGCCACCACTGAACTAAACACCAGTCTTTAGAGCAGCCCACTCTGACCTGAACTGACCAATCAGCTTCTTAATATGGTTGTATGAGAACACACCTGACACCGTTTAATTCAGATTTATATCAAACTGCACTTAATTATTTATTTATTTATTTACTTTCTCAAGCACTTAAGATGCACATTTTCTTAAAGCACACTGTATTTTTGTTTTGTATGTTTGTATGAATTGTTTTGTTTAAGTGAAAAAAAAAAGTAATTTGAAGAATCTATAATGAATTAGTGTAATTTGAATTGCCTTTAACAACTAGGTTACTAACAGTTTTCGCCTGCCAGGTTTGGGACTCTTGTGAAGTCCATGCACAGTAGTTACATTTCTGAGCATATCGTATATGTTGATCTTGTTGAGCTGTGGGTTGCTTGAAGTGGGCAGGAAAGAGCTGGAATTTTGAAAAAAAGTGCTTGAAAATGCTTGAAATTGTGACTGCATTTACTTTACAACAAATAACTATCTGACTAAGTTTGCTTATAGAAAAAACAAAAAGCAGGAGAGTTAGCTAGCTATGCTAAAAGCCAAGCTTTGGATTAATCTAAATAATAATAGTAATAATCTGGTTACACCTACAATATACTGTAAGGCTAAGCCGAGCCCGGCAGTGTTAATGCAGTATTACCGATCTCCAGCTGGAGGTAGCTGTGCTAAAGCCTAAAGCCAGGTTAGCAGTGCTGGAGAGCGGCTCGTTTTAGGCACTAAAGCCGTGATACAAGCCCCGGAGATCAGCTCGTTCCAACCACTGAATCCGCCGTGTTAACAGTGCAGCCCTCGGCTTAGCCTAATTATTATTATTAACACCGGATTATTACTTTAATTTAGATGAATCCAAAGTTTGGATTTTTGCAGACTCTCCTGCTGTGGGCTGCTGGTAGTAGGTGGTCAGTCACAAAGCCTGGAGAGATCAGCCAATAGCATTAGCTGAGGGAGGTGATCCTGACTCCGCCTCCACCTGTCAAAACCACTTCTTTTTTATACTTGAGCGAAAAAACTCCACTCGAGTAAAAACATCATCAACAGGCGATGAGCACCTGCTGTTTCTGCACTATTTTACTTGTGTTTACCTAAAAATACCATATATTAATGCTTTAAAACTCACTTCCAAGTTTAACATACTACAGTAACTGCTCAGTCAAATGAATAAGGTAAAGATGCGGTGAAGAACATTGGTATTTCAATTGTGTGAAAACCTATAAATCCATAACTCCTGCTATTTACTTACTTACTTGGCAGTTTTGAGATCTGTTATCATTAATTTACCACAGCTGAAAGGTGATGAAAAAACTTGAAAATGGGCCTTGAAAGTGCTTAAAAAGTGCTTGAATTTTACCTTGTAAAAGGTGTATGAACCCTGAACATTACTTGACCACATTAGTATTTTACTTTTCTACTACTGATCTACAGTATTGACACTGCAGTTGCTGCATGCCTTGCGCTCCCTGATAATGAGTATATGTAGGTATTTAGCATGGGTTCAATTAGGACTGCTGATATTGTTAAAAAAATTCTTGATATTCTTCAAGTATAGGAGCAATTCTCAATTATCATTTTTAGTTCTTACATAACTTCAAATATTTTATTTTCGTCCTTTACATTTATTATTGTTTTTGCTCAGATTCTTCTTCTGCTTCTTCTTCTTCTGCTTCTTCTGCTTCTGCTTCTTCTTCTTCTGCTTCTTCTTCTTCTGCTTCTTCTTCTTCTGCTTCTTCTTCTTCTGCTTCTTCTTCTTCTTCTGCTTCTTCTTCTTCTGCTTCTTCTTCTGCTTCTTCTTCTTCTTCTGCTTCTTCTTCTTCTGCTTCTTCTGCTTCTGCTTCTTCTGCTTCTGCTTCTTCTTCTGCTTCTTCTTCTTCTTCTGCTTCTGCTTTTGCTTCTTCTGCTTCTTCTGCTTCTTCTTCTTCTGCTTCTGCTTCTTCTTCTGCTTCTTCTTCTGCTTCTTCTTCTGCTTCTTCTTCTTCTGCTTCTGCTTTTGCTTCTTCTGCTTCTGCTTCTTCTTCTTCTGCTTCTGCTTCTTCTGCTGCTTCTGCTTCTTCTTCTTCTGCTTCTGCTTCTTCTTCTGCTTCTGCTTCTTCTTCTGCTTCTGCTTCCTTCAACTGTAACTCCTACAGATATGAAACTTGGTAGGTAGATGTAGAATCAGTGCATCTCAGTGGACATACTTTTGCAAACTAGTCCTAGGAATTTTGACCAATCCTGACATGTTTGGTATCAAAATACCCGTGAGAGCATGTGGTTCAATATTCTATAAGAAAAATTGAAATGTATAAAAAATATGGCCACCATATGCAAATTAGTCCTTCCGGATATATGCCCCATTCACTCCAACAGTAAAAGTTGGAACACTGTTTCTCAGCAACCTGAAACCTTACATACAGAATCTATCATACTACCTCTAAAGGATTTTCAAAGGGCAACTTTATCAATAAAAATGGCTGAACCCCTATCAGCCAATCAGCATTCAGCAGGCATTTTGGCAGGCTGTATGTTGCCCAATCAGGATGAAACTTGGGTGTTATGTTAAGGAGGAGATATTGTAGTAACCTGCAAAGTCCATAACATGTAGACGCCTTTTGACTAACCGTAACTCATTTAATGAATATCCTACAAACTTCAGTAGATTTGTATGTGAATTTTAGCACTGATCATGTTGAAAGGCCTTTGCTCAAAATGAATAACAGGTTAAAGACTTTTGATAATCTATAAATGTGACTCCAGAGTGTCTCCAGTTATATTAGACCTTCTTACACATCACCTTCCTGTGCTCTAGTAGGCACCATTGTGCCAGTTGGTGCTTGAACCCGCTGATTGTCGCTTGCGGCTATATATTTTTTTATATTTGTTTTAAGTTGTAAATGTCCCTTTCAACCTTCCATGCAGCTTTTATATTAAACACTGTGTGAACATAAACTCCTTGTATCTTAGTTAATCAAATGTATACTCCCTCCGGCAGCTTCTATATCAAGAGAAACAATCTTTATCCCATTTTGTAAATCACATTATAACAGTTATTATTCAAATTAGTTTAATTAATCTCCTGGCCCTAGTTTCTTTTAAACTCTGTGTTTTTATTGAAATATAAGACCAGTTTGACCTACTAAAGAATAAGAATATTAGTGAAAATGACGCAAATAAATCCATAATTCCTGGTATTTAATAACAGAATGCAGTACTGTATGGAATTGTAGTGATATATCGAGTATCACAGATTAACTGCATTTGTGAAATTATCATCAACAATGTTTTAAAACAATATTATCACAATACAATATCACATGAGATTCTCTGAGATATCCACCCCGTATGTATTGACTGAATAAACCAGCAGGCATGTTTTGTTGTTTCCACTCTGATTTCCTCTGTTCCTCAGTACAGTTATTCAGTAGTAAAGCACTTTATATTGAAGGCTTCTTAGAAACGTATATTTACCTGGCAGCAAATATCACATATTAATGTAATTAATAAATAGTTTTTGTTTTACAGAAAATCGTTTGAGCTTGAATCTGGGCTGTGTGTCGTTTTGTCTGGTTGGTTTGTGCAGCTGTGAAACCAGTGTTTACACTTTGCCTGATGCTGCTGTGGTTTTGCAGGAAATCGATAGGAAGCCTTTCGCTGTGTCTCTCGCACATTTTTGCTCACTACTTCCACCACATCAGAGCAGCACTAGAGTTTGTGTGTTTGTGTCCTTCCCCCACATTTGGGTCCTCCCTCATTCTCTTGACTTTTGATGCTGTTAGATAAATTGTATTCAAAGATGAGCAATTACATCAGCCAGCCATAATCAGTCAGTATACGCACAGCTTAGGTTTTTGTTGAATGCCAGAACACAACGCAGCATTCAGCACAAATGCAGAACGTGATGATGGGTGCAGGCAAACCTGAATTTAACAGATCAGAGGTTTACAGGCATCGTTTTATATATTTTTACAATTTCCAACAACAGTTGGAACACAGCCTAGTACTTTCCAAATACACCAAAAAGAAAAATACACTAAAAATAAAGGTTTAGGTTAAGCCTGTCACGATAACCTATTTCGCGTTCACTCGCCATGATCACCAGCTGTGAAAGTTTTGTTTTATTAGACCTCAAATCTTCAGCGTCTGCCTTCAGAGCTGCTCCTGGGAAATTCAGGAAAAAGAGAGAGACGGCAAGAGAAGAAATATATAAAAAACTATCAACTAATATGTAATATACTTAAAAATATGCACAGTAACTATAAGTTAGTATTAGTTATATTTATTTCTGACATTTATAAGGATTTAAATGTATGTTCACAGGCTTAATAACTGTAGATTAATATAGCAGATACAGGCATTCTGCTGTTTGAGAATTTTAACAGATACTTATTTTCACTCAAATTCTGGAGTTTTTGAAAAATAAAAAATAAAAGAGAAAAGCACTTCGACTGAACATAAATTATTTTTTTTTTACTTCGCTATTATTTAAAGCAGCACTAGGTAGGATTTCCTTGATTTTTTATCTTTTTAAAGAAGTTAAATTACAGCTTGAAACTCACTGCAGCACTGCATTGAGGTGTAATAGGAGGAATAGCGGTGCTCTCGTGTCTGTGCCGGAGTTTTCCGAGGTGGCCGCGAGCAACGCTCGTGAGAACTGCGACCTGCTTTCCGACCTTTAGTTCTAACAGTTCTACAAGGACTACTGGTTCATTCTTTACAGACTAACATACAGACACTCTGCCAGAAGCTGGAAAGAGACCGAAAATGTCTGTGAAACCCAGAAAACGAGAAAGAGAAACTAATCCGCCTGAAACATTTATTACACTCTAAAACTGTAGGGGGAGCCCACGAGCACACAATCTCAATCCTACCTAGTGGAGCTTTAACTTTTATTTATTCTTATTATATCTGAAAAGTCACCCTGGCGTCTGATGCTGACCGTCAACTATATAAAACTTAAAACATTTGAAATACACAAATATAAAGCTAATTGTTAGCTTTAGTGTCTTATCACCAGGGCAAATTTATTAAAATATAAAATATATTAATTAATTTATAAAAATTTCATCCAGCGTAGCAGAGTTTGCCAGCAGACGGAATTGCCTTCGTTTTCCTAAAGAAAAAACTTTTTAATAAATAACGTCTGATCAAGTGTAGCTTAAACAGCAAAACCATGATATAAAACTTAATATAAAAACCATATTTAACAAAGAGAGAAATCGGGCAATCTTTCTCTTTCATTCACAGCATGAAGCTGAATTCAGAGTGACGCTACAAATAATATAAAACTCAGTTCAGTTTAATTAAATAAGATTAGATTAGATAAGATTTTAATCCCTTTTAAACTGTAAATGAGGGTCCCCCTCCAGTGTAAATGATGGTTGATTGCTTGATTAATATTCAGTGTTTTTACATGAACAATAAACAGAATAGAGAATAAAATAACATTACTCTTCCCTTAAATAAGCTGCCTGTGTATCTTTACAGTGTGTAAACTCTGTTTGCATCGAAATACCACTGTCCAGCCGGGTGCTAAAATACCGAGATCCGTTGCATCCCTAGTGAAAACACTGCATCCCTTCATTACACTGCAAATAGCAGTCATTAGTATGAAATGTATTGAAATAAGGTGTGTGTGTGTGTGTGTGTGTGTTAGGGGTGGGTGATATGGCCCTAAAATAATATCAGGATATTTCATGTTTTTTTTGTGCTAACGTTCGGATAAAACACTGAATTAAAAAAATGATTTCAGGAATACACTACTGCACCAAATTGAATATAAAATTTTCTTATGGCATACGATATGATATGGCACATACTTAACTGAGATATAAAAAGAATACAAGAAATTATTGAGATTTGTAACAGAAGGCGATGATCCAGAATGTAATGATGATAATAATGCACTCCAAATATCTCCATATATCGAGGATTTAAAGTAAAATAAATGATACTGGACAGATGTAATCTCTACTCTACTAGATAAAAAAAGGAAAATGAGAACAGTGTGAACTTTTCTTTTGCTAAAAACAGATAATTAGGGGTGGGTGATATGGCACCATATTTCAGGGTATAATATCGTACACAATATAATTTGTTTTGGCCGATATTATCGCATACAATACGATGTGGCACACCCCTTGTGTGTGTGTGTGTGTGTGTGTTACCTGTTTAAGAGAATGAATGACTTTAGCACTCAACCATTGAGCACGAGAGAGTGTGAGAGTGTGTGAGAGCACACAACAAATCTGTATGTGAATGAGTAAGCACAGAGGGGGAGAAGGAGGCAGTGTGCTCTAGCGTTTAGCTCCTCGTGTGTGTGTTTGTGTGTGTGTGGAGGGCTGGCGGTGCGTGTGGCGCTCAGCTGAGCTCTTTTATCTGGTCTGCTGGAGCGATGTCAACACAGGAGAGCGAGCGGCCGACACGCTGCTTGAGCTCAGCGCTGAGAGAGAGAGGGAGGGAGGGAGGGAGGAGGGCGGGAGGGGGTGTGGGGAAGGAGCTGGGAGTGGATGAACAGAAGAGTAATGAGGCGGGGGGTATGGTGGGGGTAGACCCGGCTTCTGTCTGATGGAGAAGGAAATGTTCTCTACTTGCAGCAGTTAAGCAGCTGTAGCGCACAAGCTGCACTATAGGCGTTAAAGTAACTGAGCTACAGGCAACCGAAGCCTGCGCTGCCCCTGCTGTAGTGGTGCAGGCAGTGCGGCCTTCCTCTGATTCCTCTCCTCTTGCTTTATTTATGATGTCCTGCCTGCTCTGCTGAAGATCAGGCATTAAATGGCGACACGCCTTGGACCAACAGGTGAGCTGCAGTGTGTTTAACTTTGTAGCTCTGTTGTATTTGGGTTTACCCCAGTTAAAGCCACTGACTGAGAAAAGCTATTTAAGTGGTTATTTTAAATGCTTTTTGCCTGTATTGTCTAAATGACAATAAGATTCTTGTACAGTACAACGACATAAAAGTATATCGTTTTTTACAATAAAATGTAAATTTATCACTATACAATAAAATATTGTCATATTGCAAAATCCTGTGAACAGACTTGTAAACTCAATCCTTTGAGAAATAACCCAACAGTGCCAGCACTGGCTGCTTAGAAATAAAAATAACTAACGAGTGCTGGACTGGCCTGCAGGTTATGCCTCCTGCATCGAATACGGATGTGATTTTTTTTTTCAAAAGACTCTGTCTGTTTGCAAGCACAGTTTGATCATTGCCACCCACTGCGCTGTCCACTGTGTGTGGTAATGCCACTGTGTGTGGTAATGCCACTGTGTGTGGTAATGCCTTGACCTATATTCCTAGTACACACTTGATACTGTAAATCGAGGAATGTTAAATGTCTGCTAAACTTCTAGTATAACTCCCATAATTCACAACGCTTTGCCATTAGCACACCGGTGAGAGTTCAGCCTTACTCACAAGATAACACCTCACAACTTTTACAACTGACTTTGCTTTCATAATTATCGTAAGCAACTTTTAATTTTGGCGTCTTGCCAGTTGGTGAGCTGGGACTGTGTAAATACAACAAGACTGAATTGAATTGCTTTAATTTAATTGTGTATATAAACCTTTGTCTCTCCGTCTCTAGATGGGCATGGCTGGGGGCAGTAGTCCATTTGGCCAGTACCAGGCCGGAGGGCAGCAGCTGGGAGGAGCAGGCGTGAATGCACAGTTGCAGAATAAAGCTGCTCTTCAAAACAGCCTACCGCCTTTCCCCACTGACCTCAAGGGCGGCGCTGTGAGCAGCGTGCCAAACATGGTGAGTGTTGTGCCTCTTTCCCCTACTGCTAAGCACCAATTACTGAGTACTGAAGTGGATACTGAACATTAACTGACACATTTTAGATCATATTACAGTGTACATTAGGATTATCAGCAGTTAGGGGTGTGGATTTTTTTTAATTCTTAGATGCATCTTGATTTGGATGTGGTCGATTCTGAATCTATTCACAAATGACAAGTATTGATTTTAGCCAAAACAGAAAGCATAATAATGACAGGACACAAAAGGCGGAACTCATAAGTATGGAACTGTACACACCGGACACTACACACAAGAAACGGCACAGACAGAGACTCCAACGTAGGTTAAGTATAAATTAAGCTCAATTTATAATTAACCTACGCCGTAGCCTATGCGTCTTCAGCGAAAGTGCGCTAAGGTAAGGTAATGTGTGGGTGGGGAACTGAGGCCCGACGGACCAATCACATCTGCAGCTGTCCATGTCACGTAATGTCTGGGAAGTACCTTTTTTTTTTTTTGCTCCAATGTGTCAAATATATGTAAATTATAGAGGAATATGTCAGAAACTGTGATGATATTGTTCAGAAAGTGCTGTTTTATATGAATTTACAGAGCATTAATGGGATTAACATTTAATTTTTTCACAATTTTCAGTCAAACCAGAAAAAGTTCATATGGGGTGACTGTACCAATCACATTCCACAGAGTTAGATTTGAAATAAAACAAGCAAATGAATGTACTGTCTGTTTAATTAACTATATATTAATAACCAAGATGTTTATATGTGCGTCTGCTTGGCAAAAAGTTCAGGCAGAATATTTTGAAGCCATTATTTATTAAAACATTTTGTCCCAAAAATAAATTTAACATGGTGTGACGCCATACTCCTTTTTTTTAAACGGGCAATAATTTGGAGACCTGTAGGGAGTGGAGGTCCTCCTTCTTTCAGAAGGAAGAACACTACCTCAGAAGGCTCTGACAGTTACAGTGTGTGTTGCAGTTCACTGTAACCTGAATATCCAGTTTCAGCACAAAACCAGGAAAAGCATATATTATAAATACATGGTTCTTCTATTTCACACATTTGGCTTCTACTTAAAGAAACAAAGTGTTTAGTGGCACACTGTTTTTAACAATACGTCCACAGACTCTCATTTTAAAAATAAATGATGCATTAAATATAAAAAAGTTCAATGATTTACTAATGATTATTAGAATTCCTGTAACATTCAACAGATTAAAATAAAAAAATGCAACATCTAATGAATACAGTAAGTGGTTTAGTTAATGTCTAATAAACTTTTGTTGAGTAAAATTCACTTGTTCAACAATTTTGTGATTCTGCTTTAACTGAAAATGATTTCAGTCACTTGCCAAACCAAGTTTTTTCTTTGCTAATACAGAATTTTGCAGATTGTTGTGTGGTGTGGTGAAATGTGTCATATGGTGTGACATTCAGAATATATATATATATATATAAGAATTTAATTAAACGTCTTCCTATGTGTGTAGATAATGAAAAAGATATTTGCTTGTGAACAATTCTATACTTTTACATAGTAATGATAAAGAATCGGGATAGATTGACTTACATTATCACATTATACAGATTTTTAATTTTATACATTTAACATTCATGTCATATGAAAATTTTAGTCACAAAGACCATAAACTAGTGAATAAATGTAAATTTCAAGAAAAAAATCTAAAAATCATATATAGATTTGGAAATATGAGAATTGGTTGAATATAACCCAGTGATTTCTGTGACTTTTTTATTTTTTTTGCCAAATAAGTAAACCACCCATATACATTACAATGTTATGGTTGAATAGGGTAATCACTTTGTTTCTGTTTTGCTTGTTGCTGGTTTTAATATTGTGACTGAAGCTCGTCTAACCATTACCCTAACATTACCAAAACAAAAATTTAGGAATAATTTGATTTAATTGAAATAGCTATGCTTTTTTAATTGAATAGAAATAATATTAAAGAGACTACTAAATTGCAGGGATTCATTATGGGTCATTACAGATACTTTAGTTAAATAGTAGCAAGGAAAAAATCCTGTATAGAAGAAAAATATGCCTCAATAATTTATAATCACATCTTAGACCTCAGAATCGTAATCAAATCCAAACATAAGGTTTCCCCTGTGGTGGCATTTTACTGTATTCCAAGACACACAAACTAAAAAGACGTTAGCTTAGTTAACTTAATGTTATCATCAGACTAAAGGGGTCCCTAAAGCGTTAGGGCTGTGTGAAGGCTGATCTCTCACAGGAATTGTGTCTGTCTGCGAATAATGCAGCTGAGAAAAACAAGCATCGTGCTCCAGCCCAGCCGAGACCTTCAGCATTACATACTTCTTTTAACCTGGCGGTCGGCAGGCGTAGCTGATTTAAAGCCCACTCCAGGGTTTTGTAATTGTGTTGGCTACCACTGCAAAATATATGAGTGGTAAAACTGAAATGTTTAACAATGTTAAAACTGTGAGTTTAATAAATATTGTAGGTTTGTAATTTTTTGTTTTTCATAAAACAAGACAAAGTCCATATTTTTTGGTGTCATGAGTGTCATGGTGTCATGAGAAATTCAGCACAGCTTTTAAAGACTTGGAGCACAGAAATAACAGTGTGTCCTCATGTCTCCTATTCTCTCCAGCCCCAGACGCAGCAGCAGGTCTCAGTAGGGATGGTAGGGGGTCAGGGTGTGTCTGCCGGTCCCACGGCCGACCCGGAGAAGCGGAAGCTGATCCAGCAGCAGCTGGTTCTGCTGCTCCACGCCCACAAGTGCCAGCGGCGAGAGCAGGCCAACGGCGAGGTACGCGCCTGTGCCCTGCCCCACTGCAGGACCATGAAGAACGTCCTCAACCACATGACCCACTGCCAGGCCGGCAAGTCCTGCCAAGGTAAGTGTGTTCTGCTGCCTGTGGAGATACAAGAGATTGTTGACTACTGGTCAAGAATTTTGAAACTTTTATTTTTGCCATTAAATCTTTTTACGGCCAGTCACCAACCAGAAATGGTACAAAATCCACTTTACAAAATTGTGCTGAAACCTATTTTAAAAAAAAAGTGGAGGGTGATTTTTAGCAAATGGCTTACAGCTTACAGCTGCTTCAGAAATGGATATTAAAAAAAGTCTTGGTCTGTAGTAAAGCAGTGCTGAAACATTACATTACATTTGGCTGATGCTTTTGTCCAAAGCGACTTACAATAGTCAAGTTCAAAAGTAATAAAAGTTAAAGGTAAAACATCTTTAGACAGGGCTTAAAGGAGGTCGAAGGGAAATAATAGGATAGAGGAGTGAAGGAGGGGAAGAAGGAAATGAGGTTAGAAGTAGTTAGTGTGTTAGAGGTGTTAGGAGAGTAAGTGCTCTTTGAAGAGCTCTGTCTTCAGGAGTTTATTAAAGATAGCGAGAGATTCTCCTGATCTGGTAGTAGAAGGTAGTTTGTTCCACCATTGGGGAACTCTGTATGAGAACAGTCTGGATTGCTTTGTGTGAATGTTTGGTAAAGCGAGTCGACGTTCATTGGAGGAGCGCAGCGGCCGGGAGGTAGCGTAAGTCTTCAGGAGTGAGTGCAGGTAGGAAGGAGCCTGTTCTGTCATCACCTTGTAGGGGATAGTAAGAGCTTTGAATTTGATGCATCAACTGGTAGCCAATGGAGCTCAATGAGCAGCGGGGTGCTGGTTGAAGACCAGATGTGCTGCTGCATTCTGGATCATTTGGAGTGGTCTTAATTATTAGTGGTCTTAATCTTAATCATTTTTAGTTCTAAATATTTGGGTGTTTGCAGCAGCCATTTCAGTTTAATATTTCTAATAACTGATGGACACAGGAATATTTCAGGATTGAAATGATGTTTATTGTACAGAAAATGTGCAATATGCATTAAACCAAAATTTGACCGGTGCAAAAGTATGGGCACCCTTATCATTTTATTGATTTGAATACTCCTAACTACTTTTTACTGACTTACTGAAGCACAACATTGGTTTGGTAACCTCATTGATCTTTGAACTTCATAGCCAGGTGTATCCAATCATGAGAAAAGGTATTTAAGGTGGCCAGTCGCAAGTTGTTCTCCTATTTGAATCTCCTCTGAAGAGTGGCATCATGGGCTCATCAAAACAACTCTCAAATGATCTAAAAACAAAGATTGTTCAACATAGTTGTTCAGGGGAAGGATACAAAAAGTTGAATCTCAGAGATTTAACCTGTCAGTTTCCACTGTGGGGAACATAGTGAGGAAATGGAAGAGCACAGGGACAGTTCTTGTTAAGCCCAGAAGTGGCAGGCCAAGAAAAATATCAGAAAGGCAGAGAAGAAGAATGGTGAGAACAGTCGAGGACAATCCACAGACCACCTCCAAAGAGCTGCAGCATCATCTTGCTGCAGATGGAGTCACTGTGCATCGGTCAACAATACAGCGCACTTTACACAAGGAGAAGCTGTATGGGAGAGTGATGCGAAAGAAGCCATTTCTGAAAGCACGCCACAAACAGAGTCGCCTGAGGTATGCAAAAGGTGCAAAAGCACACCTCAGACGACTCTGTTTGTGGCACCATCTGCAGCAAGATGATGCTGCTGCTCTTTGGAGGTGGTCTGTGGATTTTTCCATATCAGCCGATATCGATATGTATCATGATATAAATCGAATCCCTTTCTGTTATACTTAAAGGTTTCTTTTTACTCAAAAGTTTTAGAAAAATCACTAGCAGACTCAGAGTCTTGTGGACAGACACTAGGATGTTCACATCTTGCCAGGTGGGTAAAAGGTGCTCAGACAGCTTTTAAATTAATTTAAAAGATAAACATACACATGTTTGGCCCTTAAAACAAAGTACAAGGGGACAAATATATAAACTAAAAAAATTACACCATTTGTCTGTTTAAATTAAATTGCAATAGCACTTGGATTTTTAATATAATTATATTTAATCAAAGGATTATTCCCCTCCCTGAATGCAGGCAACTACATAAAGCAGAATACAAGAGTATATCACTGTTCATTTTGAAAGGTGATTTTGATACAGTTTAGTCTTAGTCTTTTGTAGGAGTCTAGTTTTAGTCTAATAAATTTTGGTCATATTAAAAGTATGTATTACAGATGTTTTACTGTTTTTCTATTTTATATTTGTTGTTATTTTGAGATTATTTACTGCTAATGTTTATTCAAATAATAGCCTTTAAGTTTTGTTGCATTTAAATTATGCTACATTTAAATATTTTAAAGCTAGTGAGCTGTAATGGAGGTGGGAGGAATAAAGTCAAGTTTCTGAAATGATCCACTTCTACTGCAGTACAGATTTATACTAACATTACTGACTTTCAGTAGACTAGACTTACATTACTTAACAAGTGTATTTAAAACTCATCCAGTTCAGAAACAGCAATGTTTAGCTCCATTCAAATACAGCTACACAGATTATTATTCAGTTCAGCGTGCTGCCTGATTTCGTGCTGTGACTGTTCGCAGCGCTACTTAAACGGGAAATAGAAATTAAAGTTTATCGAATCCTATCGTCCGGCTTATCATAGTTATCGAAGAAAATATATATTTCGATACATATCGATATCGTTTTATCGCCCAGCACTACAGCCATCATAGAAGTGTTCCGCCGCTTTGTTAGCCATTCCAAATGGATATATTTTTATTTCAATCAATTTTAGTCTCTCTGACAAAGTTTATAAAGAGAAGTTTTGGGTTACAGCAAACCACAGTAAAGAAAAGATCCCACAACAACATCTAAAGAACTACAGGCTTCACTTGCCTTCACAGGCTTCACAGTTAAGGTCAGCATTCATGAATCCACCATACAGGAAAAGACTGGCTAATAAGACATGCATGGCAAAAAGAAAATACCAAGACTTGTCTTAATTTTGCTGGATGAGCCCCAAGACCTCTGGATTGATGTGACAAAACTTTTTGTAAGGTGTATGTCTATCACATTGGTGCGTAAACATAACTCCGCACTTCAGAAAAAGAACATCATTCATTTAGACCATAAATGATTTGGACTTTGTTTGCCACAAAACTGGATTTGCAGTTTTGCTTTAGCATTAGCGTAAACTAGCATTATTCTTATTATAACTAATTATAAACAATCTCAAAATTTAGAGGATCCTGTGTTGTTCAGGAGGCCAATGTACACAGAGTAAAACATACAGGGTCCTAAACATATTTATTTACCACAGAATGTGATGAAGGCAAGTTTATGAAAAGCCCATTCATTTTCCCATATAGAAAATCTACTTAAGACACAGAACCCCAAATATGGACATAAACAACATGGTGCCGACTACAAAATGACAACACGACTGCAGTGGTCTATTTTCGTTCATCCTCTTGAATTAACTTAATAGTCTACACTTTAGTTACACCATATTTGTTTCATTTTAAATCCAGTATGTTGGCATGCACAGACTAGACTATGAACATTGTGTCACTGTCCAAATACTTACGGGCCTAACTCTGCCCACAGTAAAACATGGTGGTGGTAGTGTGTGAGCTGTGATTAATGGAACTATGATTTCTGCTGTCTAACAAAAAAAAATCCTGGCCACCTCTGTTTGTGACCTCAAGCTAAAACAAACTTTGGTTCTGCAGCAGGACAATGATCCAAAACACACCAGCAAGTCCACCTCTGAGTGAATACACGTCAATGTGGTGGAATTACAAAACTCCTTTACAGCTTTACAGAAAGTGTGCAATAATTATTAAAACAAAATTAGCCAGGTGCATAAATTTGCACTCCCTTGTTGTTTTATTGATTTAAATACATTTAGCACTAATCTCAGAGATTTCAGCTGTCAGTTTCTAAATGAAGACCACAGGAACAGTTCTAGTTAAGGCCAAGAAAATGTCAGACGAGCCGAGGCAAAGGATGGTGAGACCAGTCATATTCGACCCACAGACCAGCTCCAAAGACCTACTTCCTGCAGATGGTGTCACAATGCATTGTTCAACTATTGCTTTTATATGATTTAATAAAGGAAAATCATGAAAATGATCAGGAATGTCCTATAGTGAACTAGTTAAGCAGCAGCTTAACACAAAACACAACTCGGGGGTAGAGTTAATTGGTGGTTATTTCTTACCATTGCCTTGGGAGGAGAACACTAATGCACCACAATTGAGTGACATGGTGATCCACCAATCACAGTAATCTCCTATAGGTGTTTTTTCCTGCGTGCAACACCATTGCTACACCAGCAAGCTGATTGACTTTTTCTTTTAAAGGGTGAGACTTTATTCATAGAGACTCCTTGTTAAGCTTTCAGTCAACCACCATTCATATTTTAACCAGTGACTGGTCTCCTCATTAGCTGGTTAATTTTACTGCACACAATAATGTTGCCCTGAAGGCAACCCATAAAATATTTAGTTTGGAGGCCGAATGACTTCTATTACTATTATGTATTTTGTACACACCATGCTAGAATTCCTCTAATATGTGTTAGAGTGAATAGAAGGATACATGTCAGCAGGAGGAGGCAAATAAGGAAATGCCCTGAAGAGAGTTTCACTTCTCTTTCCACACAGTTTATGTGTGTGATCAGAGTGATCAAACCTAGTTCATTTTATTGATCTGGCTCTTCAGGAACTGATCAAAAAAATCTAGTTAACACAACAATGTTTTCCAGAAAGTGTGTGCGCACCACTGCACTATTTTGCAGAGTTGATGAGTCTCTTCAGGTTCCATTGGTGCAGATTTGTGTGGAGGGACAGACACACTTCCATTGCTTTAGTTTCTAATAGGTCTGCAACATACAACATAGCTAATTATATAACAACAGCAGCCAACTGCAATATTGCATTGTGTTCTAATTAGCCCTCACAGGCTGGTAGTTTTATGGGTCCTATTGTATGTATTAGGGTTCTGCCATATATATATTTTTTAAGTGATTATTTTATAGTGTGCTTGTTTTCACTTCAGCACTATTTAGCCTGGTTAAAACTAACTGGTTAGTCTGTACTCTTGGTGTGTTTAGTATTGGGAGGTGTGGAAACAGTCATCTTACTCTGGATCAAAACACCCGGACTGTGACTTCAGAGCGGTTCATCTGTGACATGATCCATTCTCAGTCCGACCAAACTATCAAATACACTCCTCAAGTG
The DNA here is from genome assembly GCF_023375975.1 of Astyanax mexicanus. NCBI lineage: Eukaryota > Metazoa > Chordata > Actinopteri > Characiformes > Acestrorhamphidae > Astyanax > Astyanax mexicanus. The sequence continues at coordinate 1,732,134 of NW_026040046.1, forward strand.
TGAGCTAAATGGCTGCTCATGTGCTCAGGTTTAACTTCATTTATTATCCACATCATTTCTTTTAACTATAAAGCTATGAAGAAACTGGTTTGTTTGGATTCTTTTTAAAGGCAGCAGCGCACACTGCACTAAAATATATGCAGTCTATATGAGTCTGCGACACTGGAACTTCGCATAGTTTTTTTTTTTTTTCCTCCCACCCCAAACAGTTCTGACCAATAAAGGCAGGGTTATGCTTACGTAGGCGCTGCTCAGCAGACCAATCACAGCTGTTGCTGTCCGCATTGCATTGTTACGTTTTTGTAAAGGTGTGTGCATCAAGCTACTCCATAGAGTACGCTGTAGATTCAACACAGAAGTATAAATTGGATCCTATAATCCAGTGTGACAGACCTCCTCGACATAGAGGTGGGAGTACCTTTCCCCACATGGATTTGACAGCTGATTGCCGTGTAACAGTTTAGCACTTTTTTGTTTTACAAGCTAGAGGCGGGTCACTGCTCTAGAACTACAGATAATACTGTCCTATACTGCAGACTCTGAACTCTTTCTTTCTTTCTTTCTTTCTGCAGTGGCTCACTGTGCGTCCTCGAGGCAGATCATCTCTCACTGGAAGAACTGCACGCGGCACGACTGTCCTGTCTGTCTGCCGCTGAAGAACGCCAGCGACAAACGCAACCAGCAGCGTGAGTCTTTACTCCTGGGTATATAAACACCCTTCCTCCAAAAAAACTCTGAACTGTGTAGATGTAGCACACTCCAGTCTCTCCGTTATCTTTAGACCCTGTAATTAATATTTTTGTGTCTGTAGGTTGTAATACAGACTTGTTAAATTATGACCCAGTTTTGAGGTCAGGCTGTAATAGAATGTGTAATGTGGCATATTAATTTACTATACATAATGTCTCCTGCTTCACAAAAAGACCCACAGCTAATACCATACTAACATCTTTCTCATATTTTGGACTAATCCCTCAGTACAAAATTAACCATAAAACAATCCCTAAACCTAATGAGATGGTTAATTCAGATGTGTAGATGAGGAAATCTGCAGAATCCACTAATTTAGGTGAGCATGAAAAAGGAATGTGGTTCAGCAGAAATTAGTCCACCAGGTGAGATCTTGTTAAGTTTACTGGTGGTGGAAGGTTGTTTTTGGTTTGCACCATCAAGAGAATTCTTAGGTCTGCAGAATTCCAATAATTACAATTTTCCTCATCTGAATTTTCTTATTTTCATGTATTATTTTGGTTTAATTCAGATGTTGTAATTTGAAATTAGTGATTATTAATAAGAATAGACTGTGTGGTTCTATTCCATTCAACAGAAATAAAGCCATTTTTTTCCACCATGTTTTCAAGTTTGCTAACAGAGTCTGACAGTAGGGACCAGAGGCAGAGCTAGTCTTCACCTATTTATGTGGTAGTCCCACTCCCTTCTCCTTAATCAAGTGTCTCAGACTGCTTTCATTTAGTTTACAACACAGCCTGAAGGAGCAGAAGCAGAGAGAATGCAGTTTGGCTAGCAGCTAATTAGTTCACGTTGCAACAACTCATCTACCGCATGTAAAGCAGACATTTTGTTCATGCTGTCAGTCACTTAATTTTTAAGTGTAACCCCTACAGTATAGCAGAGTATGGTTTAAGACTTGAGTTCTGGGGAGAATTAAAATATGTCAATATCAGCACAGTGAAAAGAAACTCTTGAGATTAGAGTTAAGAGGAGACAAGTAGATGGAAAATGAAGACATGTTTTGTCATTTAAACATGTAGAAATGGGTGTGCATTGGTTTATAATTCACTGGAGCCGAGTTTAAACCCTCAGGTTTAGTTGGGGCTTTTTGGTGCTGGGTTTATTTAGTCTTCAGAGATTCTGCAGCAGTTGGGAGTCTCACTTTCCCACCATTATTTTCTTTCATTGTTTGTTTACTCCTCTTGCTCTTGCCATGATTTTCTTGCATTTTCCTTCTGGCTGACGTTTTCCGTGGGTCATTTGCCTGCCACTGTTGATGACTGTATGGCAGAATACAGTGGTGGCGCTCCTGAGTGTACTATTATTGGGAGATTAAAGTTTCTGGTGTTTAGTGATACCCCAGGTTACTGTGTTGAACTTCATTGACAAAAAAATTAGGGTGCGTTACGTTCACATATGAATGACTAATACTGGCTAGTTTTTGAGCATTAGGTATCTGTTATAGTGTCAACATTGAATATACTATCTAGATACATCAATACCTGAGAGTAAAACAGACGTTAGTATGTTAATATTTAATGTACTACCTTGACAAATCTGCACTATAAGGTAGGGGTATGATTTTATAATTTATTTCAGATTTTTCCCCTATTTTCTCCCAATTTGGCTATCTAGTTGTCCCACCCCTTTTTATTATTAAAAATTGTGTCAACGTTGCTTGAAGAAATGTTTTGATCATTATAGTTTTGGTTGATTATTTATTTATTTTTTTATTTATTGTCCATATCTGCACGGATGTCTGAAAGATAGTAGGTCATTAAAGTTTGTCTTGAAGTCATGAAAGTGTCATGGAAATGTATTGGTTAAAAAGCTCTTCTTGTGTATTTTAGTTTGTTATAATGAGCATTTCAGAGCTTCATAGTGCAGTTTTGAAACTTTTAAAGTACACACTCAGATTCTTTCATGTTTTGTTTTGGCAATACTAAGGCTAATCTTTCTCTTACTCTTTTTCTTAGCAATGCTGAGCTCTCCCACCGCAGGCCTGCCCAATTCCATGGGTCCAGTGGGTACCGGTCAGCCCACAGCACCAGCCCTGAACACCTCCACCCCTATAGACCCCAGCTCCATGCAGCGAGCGTACGCTGCCCTCGGCCTCCCTTACAGCAACCAGACCCCGACGCAGGCGCAGTCACCCGCGCAGACGCCTGGAGCCGGACAGCCTTCAACCCAGCCGGCGCAGACCCAGCACCAGCAGCAGATGAGACCGCTCAATGCACTCGGTAACCACAAACACGCTCCTGCAGAGTTCAAGCTGGGAGACATATTTTAATGATAATTTATCACCATGTCGCATTTTTTATTTCTAAAACTAACCTAAAATGACCTAAAAAAAATAAATCAACAAATACACAAAATAAACAGCTCGCTAAAGTAGCGTTTTTTATTCTTTTATTTCATTTATGGCTGCTCAAAAGTAATAATAGTTGTGAGTTTGTGTGATTTAAAGCAGTAATAATTTATTTGTAGACAAAACATGTTGGTTTGTATGTTGAGAGTGTCTTTGTGGTCACGCACTCGTCGCGCTGGTTGGTTAACAGGGACGCTATAATCCATCCAATGCTTTCATTCATTCATTCATTATTTTCCTGTTGACACAGTACCGCTGTGCTGAAGAATCTCAGGCTCTCTCTCTCTCTCTCTCTCTCTCTCTCTCTCTCTCTCTGTCTCTGTCTCTCTCTCTGTCTCTCTCTCAGTCTCTCTGTCTCTCTCTCTCTCTCTCTCTCTGTCTCTCTCTCTCTCTCTCTCTGTCTCTCTCTCTGTCTCTCTCTCTCTCACCCGCTTGCTCGCTCGCGCACACACACACACACACACGCACAGCTGATGGCACGTTTTCATTAGGTAGGTGGAATACGCAGCGACACTAGCTAGTTTATTTTCTCTATTAAAGCTCAGTTAAACTCAGCATCTTACAATTTTCTCATTTAAAAACCTTCAAAACTATAACTATTATAATAGGGTAAAAAGGCCTAAACCACCCAAAAATACAGCACTTATACATTTTTATTTTATTTTGATTAATCACAAAATATTGTGCTGATCAATACAGTTCTTCTTTTAGTGATTGTTACCACAAATATTAAATTATTTTAATTTGTATGGATATAATGCAGATTTTTATTTTTTTATTTATATTTGCTTTGTATTCATAACCTTCTTTCCAGGTTGGCAGGTCTGCAGCTTTTGTTAGTTTCAGGTCAGGAAACTGTCCTGTATGATTCTTGCATTTGGTATTCTTTTGTTTTACTGATTGTTTGAAAACTGATTGTTTCTGCAGGTGCTAACCAGATGAACCTGAGCGGAGGGGCAATGGGGGTGCCCACGTCAGAACAGGCCAAGCTGCATCCAGACACTAACTTACCATCCACTCTCAATGCCAACAGGTATGATCCAGATCTCTCTCACACACACGCACACACACATACACACCCCCCTTTACTCATTAAACTCATTCATACATTAAAACATTCAGTTTATTCTTCAGGTTCTTCTTTTAACATCAACAAGTACAAATTCATAAATATATATATTAGTGGTGTAATGGTGCACTCTGCTCACGATTCAATTCTGAATTCAAGATTCGATTTTCTCACAATATTTGGAACAAATTTAGTTTCTTTAGGTTCTTTGGCCTGCGCTATCAGGATCGTGACCTTGCAACTGCATAACATTTCTTAAACAAAACATGGTGTTGTATGTTCCACAATGCCTGTTGTCATTTTTCTATTGTGATCTAATGTGCAACAATGCTTTATTTAAAAATGATTATTATTTAAAGATGTAAGTGATGACAGGCTGCTGCTGTTGGTAGTCATATTCTACACACTTGCAGTATTTCAGTAATTAATCTACTTTGAGTCATAATGTGGTTTTACCTGGTTAATCTGTTGGCAAATAAAGCTGGTCTATATTTGCATATTCAAAAATCAGGACTCTGGTGATGATCTTTAAAATATTAGAATATATAGAATATAGAATATATATATTTTTATACTAAAATGTTACACGCTCTGTCTTGCTATCTGTCTAGCTTGACTGTCTAACAGTTGCAGACTCACCAAACCAACCTGTATTTGAGTAAAAATATTACGTTAGTGTTTCGTCATCTGCAGCTTGAACCGCAGGACACCCCATCGATCTGGTAAACAAATGTCTCTCTCTCTCTCTCTCTCTCTCACAGTCAGCTGTTGCCAGACGGCTCTGCGGTGGGTTCTCTGGGTAGCGTGCCCACAGCAGCCCCTCTGTCTGCCGGCGGCGTGAGGAAAGCTTGGCATGAGCACGTCACTCAGGACCTCCGCAACCACCTCGTCCACAAGCTGTTAGTAGTCCTGTGTGCTGTTCTGATTTCTGACGCCTTCCTCTGCTATTCTTTCTCTTTCTCTGCACTCAATACTCTGTTATTGATTAGTGTAAACCATGCCGCGTGTGTGTCTGTGTTTTATAAAGAGTGCAGGCCATCTTCCCTACTCCGGACCCTGCGGCTCTGAAAGATCGGAGGATGGAGAACCTGGTGGCCTACGCACGGAAGGTTGAGGGAGACATGTACGAGTCTGCTAACAGCAGGGTGAGTAGACTCTCACGCTTCAGTGTTTTGGCTTTTCCTGAGGTTTAACTGTGTTTTTTTTTCACACACGAAAAAGCGACAGAATTAAAAATGAAAAAATACTAGGGATCTCCTGATCCAATCACGTTATAGGAAATAGGGATCTGTCACCTATTTTTCAGAGAAATCATGTAGAAAAGATCCAAATCGCTGATTTATCAAAAGTGTAACGTTACATTATTACTTCACGAGTGCATGCAAACACTGGATGCTCGTACTCTGTTCACACTGGCACTGACGGGTCTCTCACGTCTGTTGTGTCTGTGTGTCTCTCGAGCGCTCACACACGCACTGCGTTTATTCTTTCCAAGTTTGAACATACAAAAAAAATAATAATAATAAATATTCATATACATTAAAATATTTTCATTATAAAAGCATCAAAACTAGCCTGAGATGATTTAACATTAAAAAGGTCTAGTCTTAGTTAAGTCTGGCAGGCCCATACCACACTACACTATTACTGTCTTCCTCCCAACAATACAGGGGTCATACTAACTTAAAAAAATGATCATGATCTTATGATCTGTTAAAGAGATCTCTGCTTTTATTGTCAGTTTTTACATCACTGCCCACAGCCACATAGCCAAGCTTAGCCTAGTATTGTGTTTAGAACTGCAATAACCTTTCATTATTTTTGATAATCATTACTGAGTTATACCATAAAGTGTTGCTGTCGTCCCTACAAGTGTTGCACAGTATACGATACTATAAAAGTATCTCAATACTTCGTCATTAAAAACAGTAATATACCTCATTTAATCCAATCGATTCGTGAAGTGATTCACTCAATGAGCCAAATCTACACTCAACCCAGTGTGGACGTTTTTCAAAGCATTCAAAAACCACAAATCAAAACAAATAATTAACTAAATATTAGTATTATTCTTTTCTTTTTTTTTTATTCTTTTTTGTTTTGTTTTATTAATTAAAAAATGCTTCCATGTTTGCTCTTCTATTATTCATTTAATTTCTGATGTTTTGGGTTTTTGCTGTGACATCGTTTTAGTATCTGTATTGAGATATTTAGGCAGGTATCGGATCGAAAGTCACCCCTAAATCACCTCAACACAGGGTTTTTGTTAGCTCACTAAAGACATTGTACCCGGTCAGCCAAGCATTAGCATTTTAGCTGCTCCTCAAGCTTTTTTGTTTTAGCTTTTTTAGCTGATTGGTTGTTTTCCTGTGTGTAGGACGAGTACTACCATTTCCTAGCCGAGAAGATCTACAAGATCCAGAAGGAACTGGAGGAGAAGAGACGATCTCGACTCCAGAAGCAGATCATTAACCAGGCGCCCATGACTGCAGCTGGGACGCAGCAGCCTGCCCTGAACCAGCCCAATGCTCTGGGACCCCGGCCACAGAGTACGTTACCAAGACTCACGCACTCGCTAAACCAGCCCAGCATGCTGGGACCCCCGCCACAGTGTGGATTTTATACACACACACACACACACACACGCACTAGTGCCTTGTCAGCTTAGCTACAGCCTAAAGCACTGCACAGATCTTACACATTCCTGTAGCATTACAGATGTGCACATTATTAAGGCATGGTTGGTCTTTACATTTGATGCTCCTGAAGCAGCTCATACTGAGGGAGTTCACATACACTCAGAAATCAGATAAAGAGAGCTGTATTTTAGCTCAGCGATTTCTCTGTGCATATATGTACTTTTACCTGGAGTATTGTCAGATTGTTCATTAGAGCTGGGCGGTAAACAGCTTTATCAGGTGTATCAGTTTTAATTTCCCGTCCAGTTCCGATTGCATTTTTCCTATGATGCCTTATTGCTAGAGGTGCTGCAGAGCACTGGGTGGAACAGCGCCACCAAAGAAGTATACTGTTACAGCTCACTAGCTAACGCTAGCCAGTTAACTTAACAAGCTACACAATGTGGCCTAAATTAAGGGCACAGCACGCATTACAGAGCAATGCCATCAGTTCATTACATTCATGTCAAGCACAAAGGACAGAGCACCATAGGCTTCCATAGCCTGGCAATGTGGCCTAAATTAAGGGCACAGCATTTTAAATGAAGATTTCTTCTGAAAGGAAAATATCATTTACAACTAGGCTTAATCCTTATGATACCCTGGGTTTGTTTGTTTTTACACAAGATAGATTTTTTGCATTTGAAGATGCTTGAAGATGTTCGTTGCACACTACACTGTCCTCCACTGTTTATCAAGGCGTTGGTCAGTTCTTCAAATGGAAACATAATCACCCATGCAGTAAATATCCTATGGGAGGCTTTTGATGAATTAATTCCAGGTAGGGACCTTTTCTGGCCAGGCAGTGTATTTGGAGTAATAATGGCATGGTGAATTCTCGTAACACCTCACCTTTTTATAGGTGTGATGTGGGAATATTTCTCCGTTTTGTTATTTACCTGCATTGTGATCAGCCTTTAGACACACAAATGAGCAGAAATTCACACAGACCCTTATTAATACAGACCTTCTTACTACCTGTTCTGCTTTTGGGTTTTTAGATGGACCTGTGCCTATGCCCAACGTGCCAAACCAGATAATGAACCGCATGCAGGTCTCCCAAGGTATTTCCTTTTGGACCAGTCTTTTATTATAATTAGTGACAGCTAAGCCTTTTATTGTGTTGTGGTAACATGTTGATCTATATGCATGTGTTCATGTCTAAGGGTGTATTCACACCAGCACTGCTTGGTTTGGGTTAAATTGGACTCTGTGGCACTCTTGGTGCGGTTTGATAGGCCATGTGTTAAATCAGTAATCGCGCTCAGGAACTGATCAAAACTTGCAGGAGGAGGTGATCTCTGCTCAGTTCCAAACGAACTCTCGTGCGGTCAGTCTGTGGTGAGAACGTGATTCGCTCTTGATCTGACCCAACTATCAAATATGTTCATATTTGAAATAAACTGCTGTTCAGGTGCAGTGTAACCTGAGGATTTACCCAGTTTTTACACTGAACTTCGTATGTTCAGTGTATGATGAAACACTTATAGCAAACAGCGAAACTTTACATTGTCTAACCAGCTTGAAAAATAGTTAGCATTGCAGCTTACTTGCTCTTAGCTTTCAGAGTCCTGCTGCTGTGTCCGTTAGCATCACTGATTTATCCTGGCTGAGTCCGGCTGTTGCCTTTATAGCTAACCTGCTGTTCTAGTCTTCATAACGCGGGTTCAGTGTAACCTACAGACAAGACACAGTAAGGCTCTACTCTGTAGCTAACCTTCTCTAGGACTATCAAGGCCTGATGCTGTGTATCTGTTAGCATCACAACTTTAACTTGGCTTAGTCTGGCTGTTGGCATCGCTGCTGACCCGCTATTCTAGGCTTTATAACGCAGGTTTAGACTAACCTACAGACATGATACATAAAATAAGATACAGCAGCTTTACCCTATCTTATCAGCTCAGGAAAATCAACATTGCAGCTAACTTGCTGTAAGCCTTTCGAGGCCTGCTGATGTGTATTAGCATCACAGCTTTTAGATTGTAAAAGTGTTTTAGTTGTCAAAAAAATTAAGTATTGAATATGCACTATTTACAGTTTCCGTCACCGACCAGCACGCATTACAGAGCAGTGCCATCAGTTCATTACATTCATGTCAAGCACAAAGGACAGAGCACCATAGGCTTCCATAGCCTGGCAATGTCATTGCGTAATTATGTAGACCCAAGAAAGTGTCTTTTTATACTGTTCGTATCCATGTTGGAATTATATTGTATCAGCCAAAATAAGAAATGTATTGTGGTTTAAATTCTAACCATATGGGCCAAGTTCTAATGTATGACAAGGTATGAAAACGCGTGCCGGTTCTGTTGACGCTCTCTAATGTGAGGCTCGTATTGTCTTTTAGGGATGAACCAGTTCAACACGATGCCCATGCAGAATGTTCAGATGTCGCAGACTCCAATGGCAGCTCGAGCTGCTTCCCCTATGAGTCACCCACAGCAGATAAACATGGGTTCTGTTCCTCAGGTTTGTATCTTTATCTTGTACTGTAATGTCTCCAGCCCAAAAGGTTGAGGTGGGTGTGATCAACCAGACAATCCTCTAAAATGTTCTGGAGGAGGAGGTGCCAGGATTATGAAGATAGTTAAGACTAGAGATGGACCGTTCAGGGTTTTTGGGACCGATTTTTGATCGCCGATCGTCTTTCATCTTGATCGGCCGATCACCGATACCGATTTTTGGCGGGGCCTAATGCCACACAGGTGGTACAGAGTCCCCTAATTACATCCACGCTTAAGCAAACACTGGTAATTTGTGCTGAAAGTAAATAAACAGAACAAAATAAACGCTTTTCAGGAGAGATATAAGTTATGTGTAAATAGTTAAAAGACACCAGAATTTTTATATTTATATGCCAATACCGCAGAAATGTGTATCCCTACATCAGCCACCTCACAGCCTGTTCTTCGGAGTCAGTTTACTGCTTAAAATAGCTCGTTCACTTTTAACTAAATTTCCAAATAGTAATGAGCGAAATCTGTTTTAATGATGTTAATAAACAGTACAACACGGAAGAAGCCTGTTTTCTTTTACGAAAACGTGAGCGCAGCGTGTTCTCTGCAGTGAGGACGTGAATCTGCTCACTTATCTAACCTCCCTGTACTGAGTTCTGCCTCCAATAACCCTTTCAATAACCTCCAATAGACTTTAAGTAGCCTTCAGCAGTCTTACCTGGCAGCCGTGTTCACTAAACCACGAAGTTATAAACACTCTGAGGTAAATCAGGGTGGAAACAAACGAAAACGTTCGCATATCTAGTAACTCCGTGAATTCTGCTGTTAGCTTGTAAGCTAGCTAACTACGTTATTCCTGCTGTTCTTAGCTGCTGCTGTTAGCTTGTGACTCCGTGACTCACTGACTGGGCTAAATGATGAACTGTAGAGAGTTGTATTATCTGGTTAGTGGGGTTAAAACCTTTATTTTCTCTTCACTGTGAGGTGCATTAGTCCTACACATATGAACTGCAGAAACTGTAAAGAAGCTCCAGAATGGCTGAGCCTGTAGCCTGTGGGTTGTGGCAGGTCTGTAGCACTGAGTGGAGACAGCGGGGCTTCTGCTGCAGCTCCGAGTACTGGTTGGATGAGGAACTGCTGCTTCCTGTAAGCAAGGAGTTTCACCGGCCATCCACACACAGCTCTGATTAACTGCTTAACCCTAAACTCCTGAATCAGATCAGAGGAATATCGGCCGATCGCCAATACCGTATTTTTCCTGAAAATCATCCGTTACCGATACATAGCCGATTAATCGTTCCGTCTCTAGTTAAGACATTAGGGTTTGAGATGTAAAGATAAATGAGAAGAGTTTCAGATTGTATTTCTTGGTGTTTTGTCTTACATAATTTGGTAGGCCACCTAAATTGTACACAAAAGTACTGGTGCAATTCCTTCAGTTTTTATTAGTGAGCTTTTTCCAGAAAACTCATACACAAGCCCAAGCAATAACCCTGTCTCCACCCAGACATGTATAATATATAAAGTACTCATTTAAAGTGCATTTTTGTACTTTAGTATTGCAAGTAGTTTATTGTAAAATGTACTGCTCCAGAATAAAAGTATACACAAAAGCTACAAAAAACTCCAGTTAGTAATGGTATTCTTGTTTAGAATAGGATATTTAATAAACTTTAGGAGTAAGAGGAGAAATAAAACGAGTTATTTTCCAGTAAAAAAGCTCTTGTTAGAAATATTCAAGCTGTTGACACTAACGGTACTTTCAGAAAAAATGTGTTTTAGTGCTGTTAAATTAGCCAGTAATTAATACTGTTTAAAATTCTTATTTTGGAGACTGATCTTCTGACCTCCTACAGTCTAAGACCAGTTAGAGTCTGGCTTAAGGTTAAAAATAAATTTTGAAGAATATAAAAATAAAGATTCTTTAGAAGATTTATAAAAAAAATAAGATAAGTTTATCTTTTTTTCTGAATTATACAATTCAAGAAATTCTTTTTTTTATTCCAAGATGCTTATTTGCGGGCTCAGGTCTGAAGTTCCATTACTGTAGTAATATTTTTAATATAATAAGGAACATTTCACATCAAACTTTGCTACCATTCAATTACGGAAGTATGTTCTGTGTATCCTTAAATTTCCCACTTTTCTAGATGACTAACTGGCTTTTGTTTTGCCTCTTTCAGATGGGTATGTCACCCACGCGGATGACACAAGGCATGATGGCAACTCACGGTGGGAACATGGTGGCTCAGGCACCCAATCAGACACAGTTTATGCAGCAGTTTCCCACCAACACAAACAACATAAACGTCAACATGGGCCAGCCCAACACGCAGGCAGCTGTTACACAGGTCTGTATGTGTTCAGAAATCATGTAAAACTTCATTCATTTGGTGTTAATATTCATGTATGTGTTTGTCTGATTCTCTTTCATTAAGCAGCCACAGAACCACCCTATGAATGCACTTGGCCCATTGGGCCCCCAGATGAATTGCCCTGCACCTCCTCAGCCCTCTCTCGGTGCCACTCCACCCCCTAACGTGGGCACTGCTGCATCTGCTTCCCTGCCCGCACTGCAGCCCAACCAGGCAGGAACACCCACTCCTGCCCCAGTGCAGGGAACCCCGCCACACACACAGCCCCAGACAGAGCTTCCTGCCCCAGCACAGCAGCACCCAAGCACACCGGTGAGACCACAACTGCTTCACAATGTCCCACACACACACACACACACACTCAAATCCAGTTCAGCAGCTGGTGATTTAGATCTAACAGCTGACACATGATTTAATACGAGCTAGATTTAATAAGCGACGTTTCATTGTGGCTTATTCTACTGTATGGAGTACATTTAATACAAAACATTTTTATTATATACTAGGGTTTGATTTGTTTAATTTGTCCCACAAAATTACTCAATATATGAAGGATCCAGTCTACATTTACAGAAAAACATTTTTATTTACTGCAGTGTATTAAAAACGGAACAAAAAGAGACATACAAACAACTTTAACATTCGCTTTTCAAAACAAAATATTTGAAATATTTCTATAAACACTACAAACAAATATTAATTTACACTGTTTTTCTTGAAGCCAAGAACTTAAAGTATTAAAATGGCTGTTGTCACAATTCCCTTGGTTCTTTAGTTAACAAGCGTCCCGAATTGTAATCTGCATTAATATTATCCTTCAAACCACAGTGGTAAAGTATTCAAAAGGGCTATATCCTGGTAAGACACCTCAAATCCAGCATTTTAGGATGTTTTATTACTTGTCCCAATATTAATTTACATTTAAATAACCACACCGTTCTTTGCATTGGTTACCTGCACTTATATTACCTGCACTCTCTCTCTCTCGCTCTGTCTCTCTCTCTCTCTCTCTCTCTCTCTCGCTCTCTCTCTGTCTCTCAGAGTGGTGATAACAGAGTACCCACTCCAGCGTCCGTGGCGAGTGCAGACCTGCACACGCAGCAGGCCGTGCCCGAGCTGACCGCAGCAGCTGAGCCCAAACCAGAGCCCAAACAAGAAGAACAGGACTTTGAGTCAAGCACTGTGGAACCGGAACCCAAGATGGAGGTGGGAGCCTCTTATAAACGCTTCTATATTACAGTCACTGTGAATATAAAATAACTATGCACCACCCTAAACAGAAATGTGGCTATTGTTATGGCTAAAGGAGCACTAAGTATTTTAAAATATACTTTTTTTTGTTAATGCCTGCTAATCAGTTACCAAAGTTCAGATCCTTCCTTCACCCTCAGTTTTCTGATTAAAACTGCTGTTTTCTCACACTGAAATTTCAGTGTCAAGTTTGTTTTGTTTTGTTGTCTTTTTTTCTTAAAGCCGATTAATGGGCTTGGCCTCCTCCAAGGGTAAAGGAGGAGTAATTAATCACATTCTTGCCAATATCTTTTCACTATTTTTTTTATATTACTGTGGGTTTTTCTTTTTAGATGTTAAATCACTGAGCTCAGATTAGACCTCTGACTAACAGCTATTACCTCCTGTGTTACAGACGGAAGAGGAATCCAAATCCCTGTTGGTCAAGAAGGAAGAGCCAGAGGCACCGGAGCCCAAGCAGGAGCCAATGGAAACCGAGGAGAAGAAGACTGAAGTAAAGGCCGAGCCCAAAGAAGAGGAGGAAGGTGGTGCTAACAGCACGACGTCCTCTTCGCCCACCCAGTCTCGCCGCAAGAGTGAGTGTTGCTGAATCTGCAGAATAAATACTGTTAATAAAAGCCAGCACATTTTACATGATCTTATTATTTAATTATTCAAACAGCATTTGTGTGGTCTTTATAAAATAATAATACCATTGCTATCTATACTAAGAATAAATGTGTTCTGTGAAAAGCCATAATTTGTATGTTAAACTTCTGGTAAACAACAAGTTAAGAGTATTTCATGCCTTTTCTGTCCAGCAAGTATAAACCTCACTGTTTCTGCTGTTTTCCTCCTCTCTCCAGTCTTTAAGCCGGAGGAGTTGCGGCAGGCGCTGATGCCCACGCTAGAGTCCCTCTACAGGCAGGACCCCGAGTCTCTTCCGTTCCGCCAGCCGGTCGACCCCATCCTCCTGGGCATCCCTGTTAGTAGCACAAGAGCACCTCACAAAACTGATTCTGATCACAACCTACACTACAACCTCAGTAAATTCATATTGTAGTCAAGAGTTTATGATTGTGGTCAGATTGTGTTGATTTTCACACCTGCTGCAAATAAGTATTTGTACACCTGTGAAAATCAATGTTAATATTTAGTACAGTAGCCTTTGTTTGTTGTTACAGAGGTCATATGTTTCCTGTAGTTGTTCACCAGGTTTGCACACACTACAGCAGGGATTTTGGCTGTGTGCTTTAGGTCATGGTCATGTTGGAAGACCCAGCCAGTGCTCTTCAGTGCTCTAACTAAAGGAAGGAGGTTGTTCCCCAACCATCTTGCAATACTTGGCCCCGGTCATCCTCTCCTTAATACAGTGCAGGCGTCCTGTCCCATGTGCAGAAGGCCACATTTAAAGATTTAGTGATGGGTCTTTCCATTCTTAGAAATTAGCAGTGCTATGTTAATATCACTGTAAAAAAAACTAGAATCTTAAGTGTTTTATTTTTTTCTCCCCTTTCCTGAATGCTGGAAAATAATGGCATTCCTGTGTCTGAAAAGTTCAGTTTCTATTCATCTGGGCGAGTTATCACAATCACAGTGTCAGTAAAATAAATCACAATCAGCATTTTTGTTGTTGTAATTTTTTTACATTTATTTGCTTTTCTTTTAATCATCTGAATCATAGCACATATATATATATATTTTTTTTTGTTTGTTTGTGTTTTTGTCTGTCTGTAGGACTATTTTGACATAGTGAAGAACCCAATCGATCTGTCCACTATAAAGCGGAAGCTGGACACGGGACAGTACCAGGAGCCGTGGCAGTACGTGGATGATGTGTGGCTCATGTTTAACAACGCCTGGCTCTACAACAGGAAAACGTCCCGAGTGTACAAGTACTGCTCCAAACTGGCAGAAGTGTTTGAGCAGGAGATTGACCCGGTCATGCAGGGCCTGGGCTACTGCTGTGGGAGGAAGGTGAGGGGACACGGTGCAGTCCACTGGTTTTCCCTGGTGCTGTAAAGTAGTCTGTACCTGAAGACGGTATTCAGAAACCTGGCCCTGGAGGAACTCCTGCCCTGCGGGCTTTAATGAGCTTTTTGCTCCAGTACACCACTCTTAACTCAGAAAGGGCTTTTTACTAGTTGTTTTGCTAGATCAGCTGGGTTGAGATCAGGATAAAGAGTAAAAGGGGATCTTCTGGCATAGGCAACTTAAAAAAAATCTGTTTTATTGGTAAAAAATGTTAGTAAAGTTAAAGGCATAGACAAAAATGTAGCAGCCTGAAGTTCCTTTTTTTGATTTTAGAATTTTTTGTTTTAGAATTTCATGATAAATCAATAGAAATCCTCCACAATGACTTGGTATACAATGTTTTTACAGTCATTGTCATGTTCTATATCTGCAGTATGAGTTTTCCCCTCAAACGCTGTGCTGCTATGGCAAGCAGCTTTGCACCATTCCCCGAGACGGAACCTACTACAGTTACCAGAACAGGTAAGAACCGTCTAACTCCACAGTCTGTACACAGGCAGATGCAGGAGTCAGAAAAGATGAGTGTAAATTATCTATAGAGAGAACACATCATCAGCAACAAAAGGAAAGCTCATTAGTTCCTTAGTATAGTACTTTTTGTACTACTTTTTAATTTGTGACTTACCCTGATGGTAAAAACATGCTATAATAATAAGTTTTTAGTAACTTATTCTTAAATGTTGTAAAACTGTCATATGATTGCTTTAAACTACAGGCATTCTTCCACGTCTGCGTATATCTAAATACCTCAGTGTCTTTACTGGTTTGTGTTTGTCTCCATTATATGTGCTACAGATTTACAGAACATTGTTATAAGATGCTTCATCAAACATTCAGACCCTCTCTGTTTCCCCGTTGCAACCAGTTTAATTCATTGATAGATCTAATACGCTAGCTGGCTGGCTCGTGTCTGCACACTTTTTCCCTCCTTGTTAAATAAATGCCTGATTACTCAGAATGGGCTCCCTTGCGCCCCCTGCAGTATGAACTGCTTGCACTGGTCAGGCCAGTTGTTCAAGTAAAAATCCGTCACAGCTGCAAAGAACCACGATCATTTGAGTTGATTTCAAACACTGATTCTTACCTTATTTCAGAGTGAAACAAAAAATAATTTTATATGTTAAATATTTCTTACTTAGAAAAAAAGTTTTTGGATGGTCTTCAGTGTGTGTGTGTGTGTGTGTGTAAGGGGGTGAGAGAATTGTTCAGTTGCGTGTCTGTGTATTCGGATGATTTTGAATCGTTCCTGTGCACACAGGTATCATTTCTGTGAGAAGTGCTTCAATGAGATTCAGGGAGACAGCGTGACTCTTGGAGATGATCCTGCACAGCCGCAGACGTGAGTTCTTTTCCCTCCTGTAGTGCTAAAGATACAAGTGATGTTTTAGTAGTTTAAGTATTAATTAAATAGCTTGTTTATATTCGGCATGGTTCACTGATATTTGTGAATATTGTGGTTTTGTTTTCGGCCCTGTACTTGCCTATAAAGTTGATTTATAAATTATTTTGAGAAAGTACAGCTCGAGGAGAGCACTTTTCAGAATTAATAATTAATCGCCAACCTATAGCTATAATGTTTCTTTTTTTTAAGGGGCATATCAGTACTAACTTTTATATATAAATAAACAAAAAAAAATTAATTCTGTTATAAATCATGTTTAAGATCATGATTAAATGCTGACGGTTCTTTTTGGTGTGGAGACAGTAATAACAGAGTAGTATGGTTTAGGCCTGGCAGACTAGACTTAAACTAGATTTTTTTACTATAATATAATATTTTATGGTAGTTTTAATGCTTTTTATTAGAATAGTGTAATCTGTAATTATTATTATTATTATTTTTTTTTTTTTTTTTCCCCACCTTGATTCCGATCACGTGATTGGAGCAGGAAAATCCCTAACTGCAACAATAATAAAGGCTTCTTTCATAAATGTTGAATTTGGCATATTTTTCTCATTTGATTTTTTTTTTAGTATCTTTCAGACACTGGGTAAAAAAGATTAATTTGTATAAATGATAAATGAAAGCATCCAAAACCACCAGCTAGTATTAGTGTGTGTGTGTGTGTCATGTCTCCCTCCATGATTCTGACCAAATTGCTGGCTAATTTACAATTTTGCCTCCTTTTTTCTTCCCCAGCATGATTTCTAAAGACCAGTTTGAGAGGAAGAAGAATGACACACTAGACCCTGAGCCGTAAGTACATCTCACTTTTGCCCCATCCTCAAAAAACTACATTTCCCTTAATGCCATGGGGCTAGGGGTGGGCAATATTATATCGTATACAATATATCGTGACACAGAAATATCATGATATTAAAAATCCATATCGTGATAATAGGGCTGTTCTGTCTTAAAAGTAGTCTATTATTTACTGTGAAGCTTTAGGTGTATTTATTGTATAATTGTTTTAGTTTGCAGTTTATATGCATGCACTAAATATTCTGCAATATTATTTGCTGCATTATATTATTTTATGCTATATTATTTATTTTGCTACATTATGATTATGCTGTTATACTATTATACTATATTCCTGAAATGAATGAATTATTTTAGTTTTCCTATATCGCCAAGTATATCGTTATCACAAAAATACCCTGAAATATCGTGATATTATTTTAGAGCCATATCGCCCACCCCTACATGGGGCATATTTAAGTTAGTGATTTTTTTTGGTAGTAGGCTTGTCACTTAAAGATAGTGCTCAGTGGCACCACCTGCTGTAAGCTCCCGCAATTTTGATGGCACTTCCACTCTGATGGCCAAGTTTACAGATACAGATTCACATTCAGTGAAGAATTCCTGTAGAGAGATTTAATCCAAGACTGGATTTGATGCTGAAATCAGCTTGTTAAGATTACAGTCCGCACTGATATTTGAGAGTGATCAGAAAGAGAGGGGAGGAGCATCATGTCAATCTTTAAACAGTCTCACTGAAACCTAGAGCTGGACAAAATACTGATATATTTTCATAGGAGATATGAGAGAATCCTGTCGGTTCTCCCCGTGTTTCTGCACAAATTCATCTCACCCCGCCTCTCTCCCTCACTAAACACTCCCCTACCTCATCACTTCACAATGCACACAGCCAGAACCTGGAGAAATGCATGACAGAAAGTGCAGAAGAGGAGCTGCTTAGTAAACTGTACTAGCTGGTGAAGTATTGAGAATTATTTCTTTCCACAGTGTTCATTTTAAGCACTTCAAATTTACTAGCCTTTGCAGGACAAGGATACTCACAGACCAAACCCGTGCATGTAAATATCCTCAGAGGTGCTCCTTATCCAGTCAGATCTGTGCAGATTTGATAGAGGCAGGAGATGTTCAGATGGTGAGCTCTAAAAACGGAGCATAACGGCAGAACACCCAGTTCAACACCAGCACGTCTCCTGTTCTGAGAGCACAGCACTAATAAAGAGCAGCAGCGTGAAGCATCAATACTAAACACGCCCACTCTAACCTGAACTGACCAATCAGCTTCTTCACACGCATATAAGAATATTCCTCACACTGTTTCAGCCCAGATTTACAGAAAACTGCACTTTTTATTTATTTTTTCTCAAACACTTTAGATGCACTTTTTCCAAACGGTCACTGTATTTTTTGTCATGTTTTTATGTTACTTAAAGTGGGGAAAAAAACATTTATTTGAATAGGGGTCATTTGAATTTCCTTTCAGTTATAAAATGTTGCTAGAACTACTAGGCTACTCTAATATACAGGAAATGGCACTGGATAAAACATGTCTGTATAATGTCTGGAACATGTAGTTTTGTCTCAAAGGTGTCTTTTTTTTATATTGCATAAACCCATTCAGCAAAAAACATTGTTTTTATTTTATTTTTTAATGTATTTTGTATTTATTTTATTTTTTGAATCCATATCGCCCAGCCCTAATGGCATGTCACAGTGTAGACACATTCAGTGATGTGGATTTTTTTGGTTGCGTCCAGACTGAACAAATCTAATATCACATTTCCTACCAGCAGAAATTGTTTGGATTATTTTAAAATGCTATTTCATGTATCTTTCTTGTTGTTGATGTCCAGATAATCAAAAATCAATCAGCCAAATCTGATTGGGGCTGGGGTTATGTAGTTGTTCTTTTTGTCTGAAATGATACAAGTTTGCGGTGGCATAATGGTTGGTGGTTGAGAAGTACTGTAATAAGGACAAAACCAGAGACATTAGGGAGATAAGAAACTGTAGTAGAAATGTTTGTTTACCTGCATTTGACCCATCAGATTTCAGAACCTTCTCATTTATTGTTTTTTTTTTCCTTTCTTTCTTTCAGGTTTGTTGAATGTAAAGATTGTGGGCGTAAGATGCATCAGATATGTGTGTTACATTATGAAGTCATCTGGCCTGCTGGGTGAGATATATAGTTGTAAATTGTGTGAGAGTGTTTGCTTTGCTTTTTGCCCCTCTTGTTTTGATGCAGAGGGGGATATATATACACTGCTCCAAAAAAATAAAGGGAACACTAAAATAACACATTATAAAATTAATAACATATTCCAGTTGAAAATCTTTATTTATTAAATAGTGGAATGCATTTAGAGCAAAATAACATAATGATCACTGTAAATCAAAATTATTATCCAATGGAGGTCTGGATTTAGAATCATACTCAAAATCCAGGTGGAAAATCAAATGGCTCCATGTGCCTGTATGACCTCCCCACAACGCCTGGGCGTGATCCCGATGAGGAGGCGAATGTTCTCCTGAAGGAAATTTCTGCCAAATGCACCAGCATATGGTCTCACAAGTCTGAGGATCTATCCAGGTACCTAACGGCAGTCAGGGTACCTCTGAAGAGCACATGGAGGTCTGTGCGGCCCTCCAAAGAAATGCCTCCCCACACCATTACTGACCCACTGCAAAAACCGGTCCACAGCGTCTCCAGACTCTGTCATGTCTGTTACATGTGTTCAGTGTAAACCTGCTCTCATCTGTGAAGAGCACAGGGTGCCAATGGCGAATCTGCCAATCTTGGTGTTCCTCCTGTTCCTCCTGTCTCCTGGTATCTGCTCCATGCTCTGCACACTGTGCTGCTGACAAACCCAGCAAACCTTCTTGCCACAGCTCGCATTGATGTGCTAATCCTGGATGAGCTGCACTATCTGAGACACTTCTGTTGTTGTAGACTCTGCCTCATGCTTCCTCTATGGTGAGAGAACTGACAAAATGCAAAAGTCTCTAAAACATCAGTCAGAAAGAATAAGAACAGAGAAAAAGGTCTGTGGTCTCCACCTGCAGAAACTCTTTTATAGGGGTTGTATTGCTAATTGCCTCTCGTTTCTACCTGTTGTCTGTTCTATTTGCACAACAGCAGGTGAAATAGATTCACAGTCAGTGATGCTTCCTAACTGGACCGGTTGATTTCACAGACCTGTGGTTGACTTAAACAACACAATGTATCTCTAAGTGTTCCCTTTGTTTTAGCAGTGAATTTATACCGTCAGAAATTCTAACTGTTTTTGTCTCCACAGCTTTATCTGTGATAACTGTTTGAAGAAAAGTGTAAAGTCAAGGAAGGAGAATAAGTTTTCTGCAAAAAGTGAGTGACTATTTTTTTTCTGAGTAAACTGTAGTTTTAATGATTTAACCAGTTACATGTGGCAGTAAAAACAAAAAGCCAAAAAAAACACTGCTTATATTTGGAATTTTGTAGACTTAAGATTTCGTGTGTGAATTCATTACAGGGTTGCAGTCAACACGTTTGGGCACATATATAGAGGACCGCGTGAACAAATACTTGAAGAGACAGAACCATCCAGAAGCTGGAGAGGTGTTCGTGCGAGTGGTGGCCAGTTCAGACAAAACGGTGGAGGTCAAACCTGGCATGAAGGCCAGGTAAATGATGTCTTGTATAGGATTCAACATTATATTGTTGCATTCGATCGTAAGCCTTGCATTTCTTTCCTCTTTTTCACTTGGAAATAACGTGAATCTGGCAGTTGGTTATTCAATGAATCTCCTGTAAAGTTGTCCTTCTTAGATACAATGGATTTGTGACAACTATACACACATGCTTATATACTGCTTTCCCTGCATGTTTTATGTGGTTTGTTACAGTCGAGAAAAAATAGTGAAATAAACCAGTGACACTGAGAATATGAAAGTAAATTTGATCTAAAACGTCACAAATTCAAATGTTTACAGAAGCATATCAAAAAGGCAAAGGGTGACACACCTGCCAACATGTGGGACTGAATGGCTGCAGGCTTTTCAGCAGCACACTTGATTCCATTTGTTTAATCAGTTGGCCAGTCCTATAACAACTAAGTGAGAGCAGCTTGCAGCCACATCGGCCCGGTGTGGACGGGTTTCACACCCAAAGGTTGCGCTACAGTTGAATGCAAGCTTGAGTAGGCCTGTTGGAACCCAATTAAATGATCTCAAGCACATTGAAGCTTGGCTAGATCTCCATATACCCTGAAATGTCAGCTTGTTATTAGGTTCTTAATCACATTTTTGTTCCCACAGGTTTGTAGATACAGGTGAGATGTCCGAGAGCTTCCCCTACAGAACCAAAGCACTTTTCGCCTTTGAGGAGATTGACGGTGTCGACGTGTGTTTCTTTGGCATGCATGTGCAGGAATACGGCTCAGAATGTCCTTTCCCCAACACCAGGTAAGCGTTCACCTGAGCTCTTACAGCTTCTGTGTTCACTTTTCCTGGGAATAGAGCCACAGTGTAACATCCATGATTTATTCTCTTTTTCAGACGGGTATACATATCATACCTCGACAGTATTCACTTCTTTAAACCCCGAATGCTTAGAACAGCCGTTTATCATGAAATCCTCATTGGCTATTTGGAGTACGTCAAAAAACTCGGGTACGTTTGTCTTTTTTCCCCTGTATAACTGGATATTATACTGGATTACTCTATATGCTGCTCATGATGGGGATCATGTCATTAACCTGATTAAAATCTACCACGCTGGCAGATATGTGACCGGACACATTTGGGCATGTCCGCCCAGCGAGGGTGATGACTATATCTTTCACTGTCATCCTGCCGACCAGAAGATCCCCAAGCCTAAACGCCTACAAGAATGGTACCGCAAAATGTTGGACAAAGCCTTTGCAGAAAGGATACTACACGACTACAAGGTAAAGTGTACTGCACTGCTCATCATCCTGAGACAGTCTAAAAATGTAATTTATCAGCTTTGTGAAAGAAATATATATATCAGCATAATGTGTGTCTAACAGCAAATATACTTATTTTAGGACATCTTTAAGCAAGCAACAGAGGATCGTCTGACAAGTGCAAATGAGCTATCATACTTTGAGGGTGATTTCTGGCCCAATGTTCTGGAAGAGAGCATTAAGGAGTTGGAGCAAGAGGAGGAGGAGAGGAAAAAGGAGGAGAACACTGCAGCTTGTGAAACTCCAGAGGTAAGCTTTAATCACATGAAGAATCATCCTTACGTTAAATGTACCGGTAATATTTTATTTTGAATTGTCTTGTAAATGTGTAATAAACTCTTAAGAGTGTCAGTAACACATTAACAACATATTAATCAGTGCAATAGCTCCAGTGACTTTCAAATACACTGAGGTAAATATCTTGAAATGTTTTTATTTGTGCATTACTTAGATTTAACAGCTGTACTCTTGATATGTTGCATAAAAATATACTTAGTATGTTACTTCCACTTACCCTAACCCTAAGCTTACATTAACCTCTGTTCAAGACCTATCCTTTGCCCTTATCTTTACCTTAACTTGAAATCTTATCGTAACTATTATCCTGACCATAGTCCCAAAGTTAATCCCAGTCCAAGATTAAACCCTGGCCATAGTCCTACCCTCATCAGTCCAAAACCTAGTTCTAACTATGATATAAACCCAAGACCGTCATCTGTTTCCTTAATCTAATCTTAATCCAGTTAAAATCCAGTTACAGGCTTGGATCAGTAGCAGGTTTGTAACAGAGCGCTGTTTCGATGGTGTGTATTAGAACTCTTAGATAATCAGTTATTTCTCAGATTAAAATCTGCAGATATTTACACACTCCAAATAAGATGAAAAACTGAATTCAGTTCTATTCTTTAGTTAAAATGTTGTTCGATTCAAATACTGCTACATCACAGATGTGTTACTGACAGTCTGAAAAAAGGACCACTTCAAATAAAGTCGGTTCAAAAGACCAAGCTACAAAACGATCATAACTCCATAACTATCCACATTTAACCGTCTGCAGTCTCGCCTTTTTTGCCGCCTTTGGGACACAATTTTTATCCTTTTTTCCTTAGGGCACACCAGGTGACAGTAAGAACGGCAAGAAGAAGAACAATAAGAAGACCAATAAGAATAAGAGCAGTGTAAGCCGAGCCAATAAGAAGAAGCCTGGGATGCCGAATGTAGCTAATGACCTTTCCCAGAAACTCTATGCTACCATGGAGAAGCACAAAGAGGTAAGAGTTCGACCTATTGCAGTTGAATTTTTTTTTGTTTGGACTGAGAGTGGACTGCATATCTGGTTTTAAACCACCCCCTGAATTTCTCCAGGTGTTTTTCGTGATCCATTTGCATTCTGGGCCCATGGTCAACACATTACCACCCATAATGGACCCCGATCCCCTGCTAACCTGTGACCTGATGGACGGTCGCGATGCGTTCCTGACATTGGCGCGGGATAAGCACTGGGAGTTTAGCTCTCTTCGACGCTGCAAGTGGAGCACCATGTGCATGCTGGTGGAGCTCCATAACCAGGGACAGGACCGCTTTGTCTACACCTGCAATGAGTGCAAGCACCATGTGGAGACTCGGTGGCACTGTACTGTGTGCGAGGTCAGAATAAAACATTGTTCATCATGGGGAAGCTGGGGTGCAGTCGTGGTGTTGAGACAACTTATTGCTGCAGTTCATGTAAAATGTTTAAAGGCCATACAAAATCTATACTTTGGGTAGTAACTTCGGCCTATATATGACAGAGTTTGGTTTAATTATACACTGTCTTGGTCCTCTTCTTTCTTATTAAATTGTTTTTCTTGTTTCTTGTAGGACTTTGATTTGTGCATCAACTGCTATAACACTAAAGGCCACGAGCACCAGATGGTTAAGTGGGGTCTTGGTCTGGATGATGACAGTAGCGGTCAGAGTGGCGAAGCCTCCAAGAGCCCTCAAGAGAGCCGACGCCTGAGTATCCAGCGCTGCATTCAGTCTCTGGTGCACGCCTGCCAGTGTCGCAACGCAAACTGTTCCCTGCCGTCCTGCCAGAAGATGAAGCGGGTGGTGCAGCACACCAAGGGCTGCAAGCGCAAGACCAATGGCGGCTGTCCAGTCTGCAAACAGCTTATTGCTCTCTGCTGCTATCACGCCAAGCACTGCCAGGAGAACAAGTGCCCCGTGCCGTTCTGCCTCAACATCAAGCACAAACTCCGTCAGCAGCAGCTGCAGCACAGACTTCAGCAAGCTCAGATGATGCGACGGCGCATGGCCACCATGCAGGTTCGCGGCATGCCCCAGAGCCTCCCGTCACCTCCGCCGTCCACAGCCCCGAGCACACCCACCGCCCACCAGCAGCCCAACACACCTCAGACCCCGCAGCCCCTCTCCAACCAACCTGCCACCCCCAGTGCTGGAGTTATGTCCCCTACGTATCCCAACGCTCCCCGCAATGGCCAGCCCCCAGCACAATCATCCCAAGGCAAGCCAGGTCCCCAGGCCTCCCCTCTACACCAGCAGCAGTCTCCGCTCCCCCAGCCTCCCCCACAGTCGCAACAGCCCCAGCCACCACAGCAACAGCAGCAGCCTCAGCAACAGCATCCCCCGCTGGCCGCCGTCAAAATGGCCCGGCACATAGAGATGGTGGCGCATGCTCAGCAGAGCCAGAACTACCGCATGACCATGAACGGCCTTCCCATGAACCACCAGACTCAGCGCATGCCGGGCCCGATGCAGCCACCACCAATGCAGATGGTGGGGCCACGGGGTCCACAGGTAATGCAGCCCATGGCTCCGGGGCAGTGGCCCGGAAACCCGCAAACTGGTATGCCGGTGGCTCAGCCTCAGCAGCCGGTGGCACCACCGCAGGTAGCCCAAGGCCCACCGATGCAAAGGGCAATGATGCCCCAGCAACCGCAACAGCAACAACGCATGATGGTACCCACGCAGGGCCAGCGTCCACCAACTCCGCAGAGACCCGGAGCCATTGCTCCCAATGCTCTGCAAGATCTGTTGCGCACACTAAAGTCACCAAGCTCCCCCCAGCAGCAACAGCAGGTTCTCAACATCCTAAAGTCCAACCCACAGCTAATGGCAGCCTTCATCAAACAGAGAACGGCCAAATACCACGCCAACCAGCCGCAGCAGCAACAACAGGGCATGCAGCCAGCGATGCAAGCCATGGCAGCCATGCCGGCTGTACAAAGGCAAGGTATGCCCCCTCAGCAGCCCCAACAGACACCAACACAAGGCATGGCAGCTCTCGGACCACAGGGTCAACTCATGAACCCGGCTCACGCCAACAACCCTCAGATACAGGAATTGTACCGCAGGCAGCTCTTGCGTCAGCAGCAGCAACAACAGCAGCAGCAGCAACAGGGCGTGATGCCCCAAGCGCATGGCCAGTTCCCTCAAGCGCAGGGTTCTGCAGCCAGCTACTCGCAACTCCGGATGCAGCAGCAGCAGCAGCAGCTGGCCATGCAGGGGGCTGGCGGGCCCATGGGTCAGCTGCCTCCCATGGCCCAAATGGGGCAACCTGGGCTGGGCATGGACAGCACGCAAAACCTCCTGCACCAGCGCATGCTCCAGCAGCAGCAGCAGCAGGCCGTCCTCAAGCCTCAGATTGGTTCTCCTGCGCAGCCCGGGCCCATGAGCCCACAGGCCCACCTGCTGGCCGGTCAACCACAGGGCGCTCACCTGGCTGGACAGCCAATGGGCAACGCGCTCGGCAACCAGGTGCGTTCACCAGCCCCAGTTCAGTCGCCCCGGCCGCCGTCCCAACAACCGCCGCCCCATTCCAGCCCCAGTCCCCAGGTCCAGCCGCAACCGTCGCCCCAGCACGTCCCCGGCCCGCCTCATTCCGGTTCACCTCACCCCGGCCTGGCCCCCATGCCCGGCTCTATGGATCAGGGACACTTGGGAACGCCGGAACAGAGCGCCATGCTCCCGCAGCTTAACACCCCCAACCGCGGGGGGCTGCCCAGTGACTTAGGCATGGTTGGAGACACCACAGGAGATACGCTGGAGAAATTTGTGGAAGGATTGTAGCGTTTTCTGCGAGACTACCACCTCCCTCCCAACAAGTCCTGCTCCCATCCTCCTCCTTTTTACCCCATTTCCCTTTTTTTGGTTTCTCCTTTTCCTGATTCGATTTTTTTTGTACTGACATGTAAAAAGTTCCAAGAAATGTAAGAGGAGAAAAAAAGAAATAAAAAAAAGTCAACAATGCTAGAAATGTTGTTTCCTAAAGCAAGACTAATATTTCTTCCTTTGAGTTGAGGGATTAATAAAATTGCTGTTTAAAAAGAAATTTAAATCTCAAAGAATATATTTTTGTTTCAGACCAAAACGTGGTCTATTTGTTTTAATTATTTTTTTCTTTTCAGTTTTTTCCCTTTTCTTTTGTGTGATAAGGTTTCATGCCTGGTCTTTATTTCTTTTCTTTTTTAAAAAAAGCAAAAGAACAGAAAAGTTCATTATATAATTCATACCTTTTTATTTTGTACCTTGTCTAACTTCAGAACTTTTGTGTTTAAGAACTGTAAAATAATTTGTCTGGGGATTCGGGCAAGGATTTCTCTGCTCTCATCTTTCCTGGCGATTGTATTCTGGTGTTGTACCGTTTTGTTTCTTTTGTTTGTTTGTTTTTTCTGTTTTCAGACCTGCATTTTGGAGGAAGTCCTCCTTTCCTCATTGTGAAGTCTTTTTGAGGAGAACTATTTGTTTGTGTTTATAGGAACTGGGCATACACACACACACACACACACACACACACACACACACACACACACATACCAATGCGTCAGAAACACAGTACGGCAACAGCCGCAAGAGGATGTGCAAACCCGGACAACATCTCACTGGCCTGGATCCAGAATTTCTGTCTTGCAGATGTAGAAAATTGTTGCTTTTTGTCCTAATTTTGTGATACAGATCTATAAGTATAAAGTGAGAGGGAGGGACGGACGCCCACTGAGCTGAGTGGGTTTGGAATGAGCGATCACTGGTTGACTGCTTTTTGGAACACTTGAGAGTTCGGCTGTCGACCCTCATTCCTCTCACACACAAACTTGAACTGGGGCTCCACTTTTCCTCTTAATGTAAATCATGCAAGTTATTAAGCAAAGTACTATAAATATAAGGAAGAGAGAATGGAATCACTGTATAAACTGGTTAAAAACTTATTTCTTACTTATATACCATATTGTTAAATAAACTGTGTGCAACAGATCAAATCCACCTTTTATCTGGAGTGTTTCGTCTTTTCTCACATTGTGAATCTGAAGGAGTGACTGGTTTCTGTGTCAGTACGGTTTTATTGCACAACATGGACCAATACTTTTAAAAATGAAGGTTTGCTAGGCGTTTTACACCTACTTTAATAATAAAGTTTAATAATATTTAAATAAACTAAATATCAGGTGTAAAATATGTGTCGAATTATAGTGTAGAACAGGGGTGCCCACACTTTTCCAGTGGACAGGACATCGTAATCCACCAGGCCTCATTTTCTTAAAGCTTCATATCACCACACAAAAAAAATCACACTAACCTTATTCTAATGATTTACACTGAATATCAGCCAAGTAGCTGGACAGTAGCTGCTGGTTTCTAAGTGGTCGTCAGTGAGTGTGGACCGATATCTGGAAAAGGCTGATTCACAGTAGGTTGATCCAAAAATGCTGTCAGATATGCGGCACATTTTCTCATTTTCTGATGTTTTTCTTCAGCCAGCAAGTTCAAAACTACCCAGCAGAGGCCCTCGACTTCATTTAATGTCTGTTTGCAGAATTAAAATTTGCTTAAGTTTGACATTATAAAAAAACAGTCCTCTTCCCACTCCACATGGAAGTGGTACGTTTTAGATTTTTGATTGGTCCTGCACTTATCTTGTGAGTCAATTAAAATATTGAACAAACAGTACTTGTGACGTGGCTTTGCGTAAAGCGAAAGTTAGATGCTCCGCAAGGTAAACAGAGCTTCATGCAGGCAGTGGTATTATGGGGTGGGTGTTGCTAAGCTAGGCTGTGTTTATTAATTTGTGTACATTTGGTCCGGTGAGTTTCAGTTTCTGCAGTTTAGAGAGTGCACTCCAGAAGTGTGCTACACTCTCATCATTTGTTTGTTGGTATGAAGAATGTCGTCAGTTCTTTCCAGGTGTTGCCCGTTCCCCGGCACACCCAAAGTCAAAGTGGTTTTTATTGTCATTTCAGCTATATACAGAGTACACAGTGAAACGAAACAACGTTCCTCCAGGGACCATGGTGCACATAAACACAGTGTAGACAGAACAATAAGTGCAGCAGTACAAAAGTGCAGACAGACAATACAACACAATACAGACAAAGAATAATAAATAACAAGACAATGTGCAAATTTTGCAGTGTGCAAAAAAGACCAGTGAGGTGGTAATTACCTCTATTTCACAGTGTGCAATAGAGTCCAGTGAGGTAGTAGGATTTTTAGTGCTTTCCATTTTCTGGGGTAAGTGGGGTAAGAGTGTGTGTGCATGTACAGAAAAACCATCAGTTCAGTCTCTGCAGTTGAGGAGTCTGATGGCTTGGGGGTAGAAGCTGTTGCAGAATCTGGTCGTGCTGGACCGGATGCTGCGGTACCTTCTTCCCGAAGGCAGGAGGGAGAACAGTTTGTGTGAGGGATGAGTGGGGTCATTCACAATGCTGGTTGCTTTGCGGATGCTGCGGGTGGTGTAAATGTCCGTGATGGAGGGGAGAGAGACGCCGATGATCCTCTCAGCTGTCCTCACAATACGCTGGAGGGTCTTGCGGTCAGAGACGGTGCAGGTCCCAAACCTGGCAGTGATGCAGCTGCTCAGGATGCTATCAATGGTCCCTCTATAGAAGAGTGTGAGGATGGTTGGAGGGAGACGGGCCTTTCTCAGCTTCCGGAGGAAGTAGAGACGCTGCTGGGCTTTCTTGGCTGTAGAGCTGGTGTTCAGGGTCCAGGTGAGGTTATCTGCTAAGTGGACACCAAGGAACTTGGTGCTCTTAACAATCTCCACAGAGGACCCGTCTCCTTGTATATCTTTTTATTTCTGTTTGTAAATAAGAATGAATCTACAGTTACAGTAGATAAAGGAGTCACCAGTATAAGCTCTTCCACACGCATTGCTGTGATTTCTTGAGAAGGGGAGTCCGGATACTGCTCTTTTTCTATTGTTTATCAGGGGATGATAGTCTGCCTCCATATTCTGAAATTGGTCAGAGAGTCTAAACCATCTAGAAAAGTGATTTAACTCTACAGAAGAAGGAATGAAAGCTCCCTTAGATTGAGGTTGGAGTTAAAACCTGCTGAAATCACTGCGTTAGACTTTGCTAAGGATCAAAGTTAAATTAAGTACCTCAAAACAAGCTCAGGTTTTCCAGCTCCAAATGAGAACCTGGATGTGCTGCATTAGTTTACAGTTCACATCCACTAATGATATTACTCTAAACTTAACCTAAAACAACTAAAAGGAAAGATTTTATATTGTTTTAGTTTAGAGCAGGAGGAACAAATCTTGAGTCAGTAGCTAATTAGCATTTCACCCAATAAAATAGACTACATTACATTTCCTTCCTGCTTCAGAATCTAGTCTAAACATGCAGGGTTCACACAGACTCTGTGCAGAGCTATCTAGATATTTTTGGAAACTTGCAGCCTCTAAAATTGTGCCTATTGAAATATTTGCATGATTCAATAGGAGGATATTGTCGATCAGCTGAACAGGGTTTTTACTGTATTTTATTTATGTTCTCTTGGTCGCAATAAACTAATTAAAAGGCAGCAAAAAACGTCCATCTTTATTCTTGTAATATATATAACTTGAATCTCTTTTTTTTATATATATATAAAGAGTGTCCCTCATAGCAGACATTAACAGTTGAGTGTTAATCCCGCCTGTGTGCGCATGAACTGAAAAAAAAAAGACTTCAATCACTTGAATTTGAAAAATCGTTCACACGATTAAAAAAAATAAGAGCACGAACTGCAATATACATCGCTCTATTAGATTATTTTAATAAAAGGTAAATAAAAGGTTTGTCAAAAAAAAATCTAAAATAATGTTTTTTTAAATAAGTTTCTGAAATGATCAATTTTGTCACTGAGTTTTAATTTTATATTGATTAAAATAGATGAAAAAAAGAAATGAATTAAATGTTCAACCTGTTTTTATAATTTACTGGACAGTCAAAGACAATATGAAAAACCTTATGAAATCTTAATTTAAATGCATAATAATTTAAGATAAAATATGAAGGCAAAAACTGGAAGAGGTTTTGATAACTGCTTTAAAAAATGTTGTCTGAATCGTCTATTCAACCGTTATTTTCATTTGTTTGTCATTTTTTTATATTTTGAAATTATGTAGAAGGGATAAGAGGTAAATGTTTATTAAACTGTAGTTATAAGTGCAGTCAGAAATAAATCTGTCTTATAAAATCTCTAAGCTAATGTTTAAATTTGGATACAATATAATTCATTGGATGGGCTTTCCCTGCAGCCCTGTAATTTTCAACCCTGTTATTTTTACATATATATATATATATATATATATTATATTTGTATATATTTTTATATATTTATTTATATATTTATTTTTGATGATGATAAAATAATATGAGGTAAATGTTTGTTGAACTGTGTGTGTAACCTACAGGATAGTCCAAAATGAATAAAAACTTGATAATAAAATCTTAGTATGTACAATATGTAAAACTCGCGCTGATACATCACAGCTACAACAGGGAGAGAGGAGGGGGAGGGCTCCCTCTAGCGGAAATGAAAATGATAAAAATTAAACTTTCATATATTTTAGATTCACCAACTGCACACCAACTGAAATATTTCAGGTCTTTTATTGTTTTAATACTGATGATTTCGGCATACAGCTCATGAAAACCCCAAATTCCTATCTCACAAAATGAGCATATCATAAAAAGGTTATCTAAACGAGCTATTAACCTAATCATCTGAATCAACGAATTAACCCTAAACACCTGCAAAAGATTCCTGAGGCTTTTAAAAACTCCCAGCCTGGTTCATTACTAAAAACTGCCGACCTGACTGCTGTCCAGAAGGCCATCACTGACGCCCTCAAGCAAAAGGGTAAGACACAGAAAGAGATTTCTGAACGAATAGTCTGTTCCCAGAGTGCTGTATAAAGGCAACTCAGTGGGAAGTCTGTGGGAAGGAAAAGTGTGGCAAAAAACGCTGCACAACGAGAAGAGGTGAGCGGACCCTGAGGAAGATTGTGGAGAAGAGTCGATTCCAGACCTTGGGGACCTGCGGAAGCAGTGGACTGAGTCTGGAGTAGAAACATCCAGAGCCACCGTGCACAGGCGTGTGCAGGAAATGGGCTACAGGTGCTGCATTCCCCAGATCAAGACACTTTTGAACCAGAAACAGCGGCAGAAGCGCCTGGACTACAGAGAAGCAGCTGTTGCTCAGTGCTCCAAAGTACCAGAGTAATTAAGGTGCCAGAGTCTGGAGGAAGACTGGGGAGAAGGAAATGCCAAAATGCCTGAAGCCCAGTGTCAAGTACCCACAGTCAGTGATGGTGTGGGGTGCCATGTCAGCTGCTGGTGTTGGTCCACTGTGTTTTATCAAGGGCAGGGTCAATGCAGCTATCAGGAGATTTTGGAGCACTTCATGCTTCCATCTGCTGAGATCAAGAATTAATTTTTCAGCAGGACCTGGCACCTGCTCACAGGGCCAAAACCACTGGTAAATGGTATTACTGTGCTCAATTGGCCTGCTAACACTCCTGACCTGAAGCCCATAGAGAATCTGTGGGATATTGTGAAGAGAAAGTTGAGAGACGTGAGACTCGACACTCTGGATGAGCTTAACGCCGCTATAGAAGCATCCTGGGCCTCCAGAACACCTCAGCTGTGCCACAGGCTGATTGCATAACTGAACATATCTATTTGAAGGTTGACTTTTTTTGTTTTAAAAACACTTTTCTTTTATTGGTCGGATGAAATAGGCTAATTTTTTCTTTACTTTTTTGCCAAAATCATCAATATTAAAACAATAAAAGGCTTGAACTACTTCAGTTGTGTGTAATGAATCTAAAATATATGAAAGTCTAATGTTTATCAGTACATTACAGAAAATAATGAACTTTATCACAATAAGCTAATTTTTTGAGAAGGACCTGTAGAATCTCAAACAGGAAACAGGAAAAACTCCATAGCTTAGACTGTCCCATTTCAGTAGAGCCGCTGCAGCCTACCCATCCTACGAAGGACACACTTTCGTAGACCGCGTCCTTAGAAGGATACAGCCCCTGAATTGGGACACACCTATAGTCACACATGACGATTGATTGCTGATCATTTTGGAAGATAGAGCTGTGGACTGATGACACTAAAAGTGTTGGAAAAGAACACAACATTCCAAGAACAACACTCTACTGCTCCTCACAGTAAAACGTGGTGGTGGTTCATCGTGCTGTGGGGCTGTGTGATCAGTGCAGCTACTGAGAATCTTGTTAAAGTTTAGAGTCTCATGGATTTCAGTCAATATCAGCAGATTCCTGAGAACTGTGTTTAATCAGTGAGAAAGTTGAAGTTGCGCTGGGGCTGGATACTTTAACAAGACAACTATGCCAAGGGTGTAGGAGCGGGCTTGATATTGGGGGGGGACACATTTGCCAATATGAACCCAAGCCCACCCTATAGTTTCCTAGAACAACATTTGTGGAAATACTTTTAATTAAAAGTAAATTATTATTATAAGGTGATTTTACAACCTTAACATGTTACTCAGTGTAACAGTAACGTTACAGTTACTGTTGTTAGAAAAATTATGCATGCAATGACTGAATTATATACATATGACAAAAATGTTCAGTTATCACCTAATATTTAAAATAATATAACAGATTTGTTTATTATTATTATTATTATTATTATTATTATTATTATTATTATGTATTGGCATGTCAATTCTGTTGTATATTTAAATTTTCTCCTGTGCTTTTATTTATCTACTGAGAGCTCTTCTTAAGATGGTGACATTTTATGTAAAAGAATGTAACTTTACGTTTCATAGAGATTTTTATAAACGTCAGGACATGTGGTCTTACTGTGAACTACAAATGAACAGAAGTCACGTTACAGCAGTGTTTCTCAACCCTGTTCTTACATATTCTACTGAATATTAACACTGTTCTGCATATCAGAGCTTCCTCTGCTTTAAAGGAACTTAATAAAGTAAGTGGTGGTATGATGTGTCTAAAACACTGCTAATATACATGATTAATACAGGCTCCATAGTGGGCTTAAAGATTTTAACAGGTAAACTCAGTAAATGACTGTTTATTAGCTGATCAGCTGGACCAGGTGGAAAACACAGTTTTGGGGCAGTGATCGGGGTTAAGAAACTGCTTTAAACTACAAACATAAAGTACTTTATTAAATTCTGACTATCTACTACATGCAGCTTCTAGATTACTAGTTAGTTAAATTACATTTCTTTCATTATAGCTCACAGTATATCCTGTAATCCTAAATTAATAAACACAGTTGGAAAATGTAATAATGATTAGCTGATCAGGTACAGGGCAAGTTGAACATTACATATATATATATTTTTTTTTCTTTAACCTTGACTCCCACTCTAACTAATTCCAAATTTAAGATAACTGACTCACACAGCTGCAGTTTATTAATCACTGTGGGTTTACAGTTGACATGATTAGCTCCGTTACCTTTCTGTTAGAAAAATCTCCGTATATCCAGATCTGTTTTAAAATCAGCTGAAGCTGCTGCAGCCCGATCCCGCTGCTAAATCTCACAGCCAGGGAGGGGCTTCCCCCGTCAGCAAGCTGATTGGCTGTTTCTACTGGGAGGCGGGACTTAATACCTGAACCGGCTCCGTGATCGGTCTGTCTCCTCATTAATAGTACAGCTGAGCTGAGCGAAACAATATCATTTTGGGGGGGACAAATCCACCTGTTTCTAATATTGTCAATTCACAAATTTATGCACTTGCCTTATTTTGTTTAAAGAATTATTGCACACTTTCTATAAATCTTATAAACTTAATTTCACTTCTCAAATATCACTATGTTCATCTGATATATGATATATTTAACTGAAATTACCGATCTGACAAATTATCAGGGGTGCCCAAACTTTTTCATACCCCTGTAGCTACTATCTTGTACGCTCCTGTGAGTGTCTTTAGGTCTAAACATTTAAAATAATACAAACAATAACCTCACCTGGTCCCTCAACATCAGCACCATAACCAAGAAAACCCAGCAGGACCTCCACTTCCAGCAAAGACTGAGAAAAGCACATCTTCCACCTCCCATCATTACCAGAGGGAGTGTAGAAAGCATCTTAAGCACCTGCATTACCGTCTGGTTTGGGAACTGCAACACCTCAGACCTCAAGACCCTACAGCGGATAGTGAGCACAGCTGACAAGATCTGGCAGAAGAGACAGGAGCATCCGAGCCTCCACTACCAGACTCTGCAACCGCTTCATCCACCAGGCAGTCAGACTCCTCAGCACACAGAGACAGAGCTGAACCCACCCCCAACCACACACCCAACACACTCACACAGAACTGAACTGAATCTCCACCACTATTCACACACACATACAAGAACTGTAGTAAACCCACCCAACACTCTTCACACACACACAGGGACTGAAATGACACCCCATCACTCCTCATACACTTACACACACACAAAACAAAACTGTATCAGACCCCCGCCCCACAGATTTGCAATCTGGTATGTCTGCTATAATATTCGTTGTTCCATGTACCATGGTTCCATAAGAACATAAATATTGTGTTGAAGAAATTAGTACATTTTTCAGAATGAAAATGATTAAACACATATATTAAGCACATATATAAAATCTGATTGTGCTGAAATGCATTTATCACTCAGGATCGTGCGTATACTGGTGGTTCAACAAACCCCTAAAAGATTCTTTTATGGGTATTTCTCTTTGTTTGAGATTATTTCCTGCCATAAACAGCAGCGTGTGTTTGTAGATGAACTAACTACAAATCCCACAAGCCCCTGCGCAACCCGGCGTGAGCGCGAATACGTCACTGTACGTGGGAGAGGCGGTTGTGGTGGAGAATTTTGAACGTAGGTTAGCTAGAGGCTAGCAGGCTAACTAGACTGATTTAGAGAGATTAAAACACGGCTTTTAGACTAAAAACAGCCACCGCTTTCAGTGCGGTTAGTGTAGTCCCACCCACACGAGATGTTAGTGGGGTTTAATGTGATTTCTGTGAAGAAATATAGCTAAAGTAGTTGTTAGCTGGAGTTGTTGTGGTAAGGAGCTGATAGCTGATAGAGACACTGGGTAACGTTAGTTAAACGTTACTTGGTTGGTTGGTTAGGACAGTAAACTGAAGAAGCTACTGGTCACCATGCTGATCTGATCCGAACCTCTGGGAGATGTTGTTCTCTACCTGGCGGCCATGGACGACTCGGACCAGGAGTTCTCTGATCTCTGCTCTCGGCTCCTCAAGAGGGTGAAACGGAAAGATTCTGGGGATGAGAAGAAACCAGTCGCAGCTCCAGATGAAGCTGCAGGTCCCTCTCAGAGCAGAGCTCCCCCCAGGAGGAAGAGGCAGAAGAACGGGCAGCTCCAGAGCCAGGCAGCGGGCAGGTCGCAGCCTGTCTGTCCGGCAGATGGAGCCTCCTTTCTCAGCGTGAAGGAGAAGGTGCTCCGGAGGATGGAGCGCTTTAGGAGAGAGAGTCCTCCCCGGCTTCTCCATGTGGAGGCAGAGGAACATCGGGGGGAGACAGTATCACCACCCAGACGAGGTAGTAATACACTCACAATCATCTGTTATGTTCTACAGTATGTGACTTTCTACTGTATGATGGTTCCCTGCTCATAAGCAGCTTCTGCTGGTCTACACTGGTCTTTGATGGTAAAGGTACTTGAAAAGCTGGTGATCCAGGTGGAAATAGCTACACTGTACTGGCGAACTTGCTGGTTAACCAGTTGTTGACTAGCGTTGTGTATGTTAAATGTGGTCACGATTGGATATGCTGGCATGCATGTTGGTCATACTGATCAGCAGCCTTGGTCATGCAGGTGTAACAGTTAACATTTTTATGTAAAAAATAGCTCTGCAAAGCTGAACAACTATATGGAAACAATATGGTGATGCCAACTATTTCGTAACTATTAAATCTTGTTGCAACTTGTATTGCTGGTGGAAGAGCATCTACTAAATGCCATACATTTAAATATTTGTGTTTGTCAGAGCTCAAAGAAGAAACTGAAAGTGATGAAGCACTGGCTCGGAGGCTCCAGCAGCAGCTGGATCATGAGGCTGAGACCCAGGCTGTGGTGGACACAGAGGGTAAAGGCTTGTTCTTGTGCCAGCTCTGCTACAAAGACCTGTCAGCTATGAGCCCTCAGCTACGCACTCAGCATATCAACAGGTACTGCAGCAGGCTAGCACTAACTACACTGAAACAATACTACTGTGGCAGATTCTTTAAACTGGCTACAACTGGTGATCCTCACTCGTCCAGGATGGCATACATATCTTAGATAAAGTCATATTCCTCCAGTGTACAGTGTACTCCAGTATAGTACACTACACAGCCAGATCATATTTGTAACAGGAGTCAATTATAATAATAATGCACTCCAAAGATCTCCATAAATCCAGGAGTAAAGTAAAATAAATTATACTGGACAGATATAATCTGTCTCTAGTAGACAAATTCGTACAGTGTGAATTCCCTTTTCTTAAAAATAGCAAAAAGTGGTGATATTTCAGAGTATAATATCATTCACAATATTCAAATATGTTGGCGATATTATTGAGTATAATACAGCACACCCC
The DNA here is from genome assembly GCF_023375975.1 of Astyanax mexicanus. Taxonomy (NCBI): domain Eukaryota; kingdom Metazoa; phylum Chordata; class Actinopteri; order Characiformes; family Acestrorhamphidae; genus Astyanax; species Astyanax mexicanus. Next base: position 1,769,111 of record NW_026040046.1, read on the forward strand.
TAATTGGCACAATATTACAAAACTCAATATTGTAATACTTTGCTAACAAATTGGTATTTTCCTTTGTTATCCCTGTGTGGCACAGCATACTCTTATGCTCTCCTTCATCTCCTTGATTCAGGTGTTTGGATGAGAGTGAGAGCTCCTCTGAAAAAATCTCTGAAGCTCCTGCTGCTCCTGCATCTGCACTCCAGCCTCGAGTTCCAGAGTGCCCAATTTGTGGGCGTGGCTTTAAGTCTGAAAAGAGTCGTTCCACTCACTTGAAGCGCTGCTCCGCCAGCATGGGCGTGTCTCCAGCTGAGCTTCTGCAGGCCTTGCAGAGACAGGCGTCTGAAAGTTTGAGCGATAGTGCGGCTGAGCAGTAAGTAGCTTCATATTTTTGTTTAAAATGGTATATGACCTCAATCACACACACACACATACCTGTGTATATGTATGTATGTGTGTATATATATGTGTGTGTGTGTGTGTGTGTGTATATATATGTATGTATATGTAGAGTTTTAATTTAACAGGGGAAACAGAAACTGATCAGGCTCTGTAAGTGGTTCTGGTGGTTTTCTCCTTCTGCTCTTGACTCCCAGTCGGCAACTGGACCACATATGTAGCATGCCAAATATTTGCCAGGTGTCTGCGACTCGTCAGCGATCACTTTGTGACGGCTCGGCGAGTGTCTTTCAGTATTTCACACCACACATCTAAGTGGACGCTGAGAGATTTCTACAACAAACGACTCACCGCTGTGCTTGCAAACAAAGGCTTTGCCACTAAGTGGATTCCACTCTCTCTTTTACAGCTCACATCAACTCTGTGGTGAAAACTGCATTCTTTCATCTGCGCAGAATAGCTAAAATTCCACGATCCGTTACTCAGTCCACTGCTGAAAAACTCCTTCATGCTTTCATTTCCAGCAGACTAGATTACTGTAACTCCTTGCTTGCTGGCATTAGTTCTTCCTCTATCCATAAACTCCAGATGGTACAAAACGCAGCTGCCCGTTTACTCACTCACACTCGCACCCATGAACACATTACACCTGTTCTCCAAAATCTTCACTGGCTCCCTGTTAAATACAGGATTCAATTCAAGATTCTCTTACTTACCTATAAGGCATTAAATAATCTTGCACCTCCTTATCTGTCAAACCTCCTTCTTCCTTACAGACCATCTCGATCCCTTAGGTCTGCTACTGCTGGACTTCTTAAAGTCCCAGCCTCTAAACTCCATGGCTTTGGTGATCGGGCTTTTTCCAGACTTGCTCCTCAACTATGGAATTCTCTCCCATCTGCGGTCAAACAATCCTCCTCTCTTTCCTTGTTCAAATCTACACTCAAGACTCACCTCTTTTCTCTTGCCTACGGCCTTCCCTCTGTTTAATGTACTATACCACTTATCCCTGCTGTCTGTTCTCGTACTATGTTGATTTTCTGTCACCACTTGTGTAATGTTTCTATTTGTTTTCACAAATGATGACTGTAAGCGTCTTTGGGTTTTAGAAAAGCGCTATATAAAAATAAAGTATTATTATTATTATATTAAGTATTGAGTGTGTTTGGCAAGAGAGATCAAATACTTATTTTCCTCATTGAAATACAAATTAATTAAAATATATTCTTTAAAATTATATTCTGGATTTTTGTCTTGATATTCTGTCTCTCCATGTTAGAATATATCTACTAGGGGTGTCACGATTCTCTAAATCCTCGATTCGATTTCATTTTCGATTTGAGGGTCACGATTCGATTCGATTCTCGATTTTCTTGTTTTTTTTTCTTGTTATTATTTTATGCCTCATAAAATTTAAATATATTTATTATTATTATTATTATAAATATTATAAATATTATTATTATTTATTAAGATATATATGGTAATGCCATCTAGTGACTTATTTTGGTAGCAACAGTGTGCACTATTAAAACAAGCAGTTTATCAGAGCTGTGTGTGGATGGATGGTGAAACTGCTCACTTACATGAAGCTGCAGTTCTTCATCAAACCACTAGTCGGAGCTGCAGCAGCAGCACAAGCCCAGCCACGGGCTACAGAGCTCAGCCAGTCCGTTTTTACTGTTTCTGTAAACAAATAAAGGTTTTAACCCCACTAACCGGATAATACAGCTCACTACAGTTCATCTTTCAGCCCAAGCAGCTAACAGCAGCAGGTTAGAACAGCCGACACGGAGGCACTGCTCGGATTACATTATAAACAGGTCAGTTAGCGCGCTGCTAACCTCAGGATGTTTATAACTACGGAGTTTAGTGGACACACCACGGCCGCCAGGTAAGTCTTTTAAAGGCTACTGAAGACTATTAAAGGCTATTAGAGGTCATTGAAAGCATTATTGGGGGGCAGAAATCAGTACAGGCTGGTTAGATAAGTGATGTGGTGAAACTGTGACTAGCGCTGTCACAGTGATGTTTATTAACGTCATTAAAACAGATTTTGTCAGGTATTGTCTTATAAATATTTACACATAACTTATATCTCTCCTGAAAAGCTTTTATTTTAGTCAGAAACACGCTTGTGTTTACTTTATCTGAGAGAAAGATGTTTTTTTAATTCAATGGAAAGCAACAGGTGTAGTCAATTATAAGTTTAAGATTTTTAATCCACCTCACTATGATCTATAGTCAGTGTTCTCAAGTCAGACTGACACACGCATTTCAGCGAGTTCACACGCTCTCACCTGCGCGCACCCACCCCTCCGTTAGATACAGATACAAAACCTGCGCGCCCAACCCCCGTCCCCCCCTCCCCCGTTGGACAGATAAAAAACAGTGATCACACTCCCGCCGACACTCAAAACTTGAGAGCCCTGTCTATATTTCTATAAATCCGTTTTCAGTTTCTCCTCCGTGGTTGAAAGGCAGCTGTCTCTCACACAGCAGAACTGAGGGCGGGGCTGCGCTTTAAATGAATAGGATGCGCTGTGTTGGTGCCGCGCCATTTGCGTAGCGTGCTGCGCTATTTGCGTAGCGCGCGCGGCAGGGATCGTCGATCCTCTTTTTGACTTCGATACTTGAGACCATGACCTCATTTCGATTCGATTTCGATAAAATATCGAGATCGTGACACCCCTAATATCTACCATTAAAAGTGCAGAAGGGTAGTGTCTTTATTAGTGGGCAAACAAAGAAAATCAGCAAGGGATCAAATACTTCTTGGACTCACTGTATATGATCTATGACTGTAGGGAGCAGCCACGGGGCAGGAGGAGGCCCAATGCATCAGAGCCCAGCATGCCAGTTAAGAAGAAAGCGAAAAAGAGAGCTCCACGCATGGACGAGGACACCATGGTGGCTCTGGCCCTGTCTCGCTCTCTGCTGGAGCAGGAGAAGCAACGAGAGCGAGACATTGAAGAGGAGCGGCAGATACAGGCCCAGCTGTCGAGCCCCCCTGCGGCTGCAGCTCCTGTGCTACAGTGGAGACCTGGTGCAGGTAATTTTATATGAAACATCTTTCTCTGCCACAGAACTAATTAAGATAATCATCAGCCCTCATGTAGAGAGGCACTCATTTCAGTTTAGCTGATGGTTTGTGATGTAGCACTTGTGCTCTGTCTCAGGTAAGAGTCAGGGGAGGAGGAGGAAAGGAGCACCTGCTGGCCCCCCTCCACTCCTCCTGGTTCAGGATCCTCAAACGGCTCTGAATCGAATCCAGGAGCGGGTTTCAGCTCTACTGCTTCGCCCCAGACCCCCAACTCCCCCGACTCCCAAACTGCTCCCATCTATGCTGTCCATGTGGAGGCACAGCACCCCCCTCTGGCTTAAGAGTGCGCTGCCTGGAGGAGGCCCAGACTCTTTGTGTGAGTTTTACACCCCAGAGCTTGGAGCGTTCATACAGCCCTGGGTCAGACCTGAGGTGAGCTGTTTACCTTATACATGAACACATTTGCTTATACATAAACATACACACCCTGAACCGAGGTCAAATACTAGGCCGATCTGGAACATCTGTATTGGACTGCATCAAAGCATTTGTGATCAGGTCCAGTGTCACCAAAGTCCCTTTTTAATAAACCCCTAAAAGGTGGCTTAAAGACTAGGGACCAACTATCTTCCATGAAGATTTCACATTATTTTAGCTTCTAAAAATCCAAGCATTAATTGAAAATGGTAATCACATATTTAATTTACTATATAATCGACAAATTCAAGTAAATTGACAGAAAAACGCACTGGCCGTTCTTTTACATTACATTACATTACATTACATTTGGCAGACGCTTTTGTCCAAAGCGACTTACAATAATGAAGTACAATGTAGAATAAGTTTAAAGGTAAAACATCTTTGGATAGGGATAAAAGGAGGTCAAAGGGGAATAATAGGATAGAGGAGTGAAGGAGAGGAAGAAGGAGATGAGGTTAGAAGTAGTGAGTGTGTTAGAGGTGTTAAGAGAGTAAGTGATCTTTGAAGAGCTCTGTCTTCAGGAGTTTATTAAAGATAGTGAGAGATTCTCCTGATCTGGTAGTAGAATAGTTAGTTAGAGGTGTTAGGAGAGTAAGTGCTCTTTGAAGAGCTCTGTCTTCAGGAGTTTCTTAAAGATAGTGAGAGATTCTCCTGATCTGGTAGTGGAAGGTAGTTTGTTCCAACATTGGGGAACTCTGTATGAGAACAGTCTGGATTGCTTTGTGTGAGTGTTTGGCAAAGCGAGGCGACGTTCATTGGAGGAGCGCAGCGGCCGGGAGGTAGCGTAAGCCTTCAGGAGCGAGTGCAGGTAGGAAGGAGCCTGTACTGTCATCACCTTGTAGGCGATAGTAAGAGCTTTGAATTTGATGCGAGCATCAACTGGTAGCCAATGGAGCAAATGAGCAGCGGGGTGACATGTGCCCGTTTTGGCTGGTTGAAGACCAGACGTGCTGCTGCGTTCTGGATCATCTGGAGTGGTTTTACTACACAGGCCGGGAGGCCAGTTAGCAGGGCATTGCAGTAGTCGAGGCGTGAGATGACGACCGCTTGCACCAGGAGTTGGGTGGCCTGTTGTGTCAAGAACGGTCTAATTTTTCGGATGTTATAGAGCGCAAAGCGGCAGGACCGAGCAACTGAGGCCACATGGTGCGTGAAGGAGACTTGTCTGTACTTGTGTTCTTGTGGACTCGGGAAATGTTATCAGCTGCAGCCCAAGTACTGTTCCTATAGACCACTGAAGTCGTGCGTCGTTCTGTAGTCCTCGTACGGCTTCTGTGTCTAAGAGGTTTCTCCCTATGAGAAAAATGAATAGGGTTTTAAAAAACCTGTCTCTGTCACATTCTGTGGTAAATAAATCTGTTCAGACTCCTGTACGTTTTATTCTCTGTACATTTTACTCCTGAACATCACTAGATCCTCTGAATCACGAGATCAATTAAGAGTCTTAATGAGAAAAATGCTAACTTTAAGCTAATGCTACAGTGGAGTGAACTAACCTCCCAGCCTAGCTGCAGAGATTAGCAGTGGACTGTTTCCGGCACAACACCAGCGAATTCCGGCCATAACTATACAGCGTATTACACACAGCTGATCCAACTAATGAACTAACTGCCCTTACTGAGGAGAACTGAGATCATCACAGCATAAAATCACTAAAACAGGACAGTGATACTCCTGAACCAGCTGTACCACGTTTAACATTTACCCTCTTTATTATGCAGTGAAATAAATGGGTGTTTCTGGTTGGTTGTCGCCTCAGTAAGGGCAGGTAGTTAGTTGATTGGTTGATTAGTTAGTTGTTAGTTGATTATTTCGGTCAGGTGTTGTAATTAGTATAAACTAATGACCGTAATTAAATACTAAACCTGCAGGGAAGCGCTGCTGAACTGAGAGCCACTCTCTCTTATTATCTGCCTTTTAAAGCTCTAACACAGACTACACTGCTCAACATCACACTGCTCAACACCACACTGCTCAACATCACACTGCTCAACACCACACTGCTCAACACCACACTGCTCAACATCACACTGCTCAACACCACACTGCTCAACATCACACTGCTCAACACCACACTGCTCAACATCACACTGCTCAACACCACACTGCTCAACATCACACTGCTCAACACCACACTGCTCAACATCACACTGCTCAACACCACACTGCTCAACACCACACTGCTCAACACCACACTGCTCAACATCACACTGCCCAACATCACACTGCCCAACATCACACTGCTCAACACCACACCGCTCAACACCACACCGCTCAACATCACACCGTTCAACATCACACCGCTCAACACCACACCGCTCAACACCACACCGCTCAACACCACACCGCTCAACACCACACCGCTCAACACCACACCGCTCAACACCACACCGTTCAACATCACACCGCTCAACACTACACCGCTCAACATCACACTGCTCAACATCACACTGCTCAACACTACTGAAAGTTTTCACCTGTTTAAATGCTTTAATGATTCTCTGTGAAGAAGCATAATATCCATGCCAGTTGAGCATTTGCTTAAAGTTAGCATTTTTCTGATTACTCCCTTTAAACGATTTTGAAATTTAGAGGATCCAGTGATATTTAGGAGGTAAATGTACACAGAATAAAACATACAGGGGTCTGAACAGATTTATTTACCACAGAATGTGACAGAGGCCAGTTTTTAAAAAGCCCATTGAAATTTGCCATTTACTTGGACAGCTTAGACACAGAACCTCAAATATGGGCATAAACAACATGACGCCGACTACAAAATGACGACACAACTGCAGTGGTCTATTAGAAGATCACAGTTTGCCAAGTACACCACAAATACCATGATGTGTTCTTGCTCCGCCCACTTTATGGAGGATGCATGGAAGGTGAGTTGTGTGAACTTCTCACAGCCCGATAACCCAGAATGCACCTCTCAGCAGTGGAGGAGAAGGTACATAACTGTAAGCTCCTGTCTGTTTTCAAAACAGTACTGCTGTGTGCTAAAACAATGTTAAAGTTAAAGTTATTTTTAGACGAGAATGTAGGGGTTTAGAGTTCAGATATGTGGTTTATTTGTTAAGAATGTGCTCCTATAAAAGTGTGACGTCATCCAAGTACAGGAGTCCAGAAACGGCTTCTGTGCAGAATAATAATAATATCTAGTGCTGTGCACACTATTGAGCTATTAAAGACATCTGCTAGCTAGTATAGTTTAGACTGTGAAAGTTGACTCTATAATTCTCCATAATCCATCTACCTGAACTAGTTTTAGCGTAGTTTCTTACTAGCAGTGCTAATTAATGTCAGCTAAAAACAGTGACGTAATTGCACTGTTTCCTTCCATTACCACGGAGGCTCTTGAACACCTCTCGTTAAGGTCTTTACGTGTCCATATTGTTGTAAAAGCACCAGTTTTAAGATCCAGTCTTTGGGCTAGTCTGGTGTTGTGCTGTTTTAGCACACCTGCTAAGAAAAGCACCAAAACCTGACCAAAAACTTAGAATATGTCTCATTTCACTATTCAGTAACCCATGAGGGGGTAATTTTTTTGTCATTTTGCATCATCTTCAGTTCATGTGTTCAACTTCTTGGGTTATTTTCCAACATCGCCATCACGTATGATGTGTGTCACAGACACCAAAGAGCGGGTGTTGCCAAATAAAAGTCTTTTATGCTGTATAACTTCAATTTGTGGGAAAACGTTTACTAACTGTTGATAATAAAAAGTTAGAAACTTAGCTTAGGCTGTATTCATGCTTTTCACAATTTCATATTAGCTGGTGCTCAGACTTTAAACAAAAAGGCACCTACCCTCTTTGAGCTGATTCAGTGCTGTTCAGAGTTAGGCTGTTCAGGAGCTGTCAACCTTTCCGTCTGGGTCATGTTTCCTCAGACTGCTTTATGGTTGACAAATTAAAAAATATATTTTTTAAACATTTTTTTAATCCACCAGCTATTTTCAGCCCTCCTACTCTGCTGAGCATTGCTGTTAGCATTGCTGCTAAACTACTCAATCACCCCTGATCCCATCTGCTGTGTTTGTTTGTTGCATGGCTCCAACCATTCTGAGTCCCATTGTTGGCATCACAGCAAACAAGCTCTAACCCTGCAGTAGGGTTGTCACGATACCAGAATGTTGACTTTGATACCGATACCAACAGTAGTATCACAATTTTCGATACCAAAACAATACCTAGAAGACAAAAATACACACCAATAAAATTGTCTGAACATGAAGTATATACTGCTATATCAGATTTCTAAACCCGGATTTCTCAACTGTATATACAGGCACTTGGTCCATGCAGATGTAGTAAGCTGCAGATTTATTATATTTTCTGTGTCTGTGTAGCACAGATGTAATATTAGCCTAAGTTCTGAATAAGGAAATAAATAGTGAGAAGAACATTTAGTTATGTTATGTTAATTCAAATATTTATTACTCCATTTTATTAATCAACATTCACAGTTTTAAATAAGCCCATGCTCAATGTAACGATCAAGCAGGCTATGTGTACATGAACCCTCACTTTCATCTGAGTGTGTCGCGTCTCACTCTGCCATCTCGCACGCACAATGCTGTGAGTGTGATCGCTGTATTCACTCTTGGGAAGTGCAATTATTGTGCCAAGCATGTGGCTGGACCAGCAATGAACACAAAAAGTGGAGCTTCCTTCGTTTAGGACTTCTATACTCCTTTACATCTTTACATAGAAATTAGCTGTTTGTTGCTTATTATTATATTATTGTTAAAATTGTAAGATTTATCACCTTTTAAGACTTGCGTTGGAATTACGGTGAAAATGCTGTTGTCGCTAATAGTGAATAAAGGAAAAGGTGGGGAGCAGTTAGCCTGCCCAGTTTACCAAACACTAGTTTGTCCACTGCTGGCTTGTATGTATTATTATAGTTATCCCTAAATCCTTATTTGTTCATCATCTGTCCACAGAACAAAACATCCCTTTCCTCAGAAGTCACGCCAGTAAAGCAGCGTCCTGCGTCCGCCTCAGAACCAACCAGCAATCCAGAGCAGCCCAGCTGTGCTTCTGTCTCCCTGGACCAGAAATCACAAGAGCGTTCCTCCACTCCAGCCTGCCTCACCCCAACCTTCAGCACTCCAGGAGCTCAGGCCCTGCAGGATCTGGTTGAGCTAGCAGAGGAGGGCATGACTCTTACCCAGTACAGACACACAGGTTAGATACCTATGTTTAATTCTTTATGTCTGTAGATCACAAGGCAAGCCTGTCCAGTTGTAGAAGAGCTAAAGAAACATTCCAATTGGCTCCTTTAATAAACACATATCATATACATACTATATGAAGGACATAAAGTAATTTTTGTCAACACTCTCCTTTGTCTCTCTCATTCAGATAAAGAACCTACTGTGCTTGAGCTTCCTTTGAGCGGCTTCGTCCCTGGAAAAGCAAAGACCACAAAGCTTCTTCCCACAAGCTCGGTAACACTTTGTATTTCACCCCCCTTAATTTAAGCTTGTAAACAAGCCTCCAATGAAGCAGAAATGTTTATAGCTTTAGTTAGAAAGTTTAAGAGCTAACATGTTTGCTAATTAGGAGAAATCCATTGTATCAGTTGGTCTACTGAAAAACAGTAGTGACCACTTACATAGAGAGTTCTTTACAGCACTCTTTTCTTCACTTTGACTTATGCAGTCCGTAAGTGACATAGACTGAACATCCGGAGAGCACCACAGGACAGTGTGTGAATGTGTGTTTGTTCATGTGCTCTCATTTATAGAATGTAGGAGTGCTGGGTTTGTGCTGGAGATGAATTTAAAGGTGTAATTCTACCTCCATTATTTAAATGTAACAGCTAGTGTAACCTCTGCTTATATTGTAAAATTTTTATATCCCCACAGAATTCGTTTTTAAAAAACGTTATTCAGCTCTATTCAAAAAGTTGGGGCTATTGTAAAAGGGCTGGGTTACACCTAGCTGGGGCGGGACCAATGACTGTATGGGTGGGACCAATAACAGACTGTCAGCATAACCTGCATCAGGGGCGGGGTTATTTAAATGAGTATGCGGTTTCTCCACAGTCTTTCTCCCTCCTCTGGCCGTTGTCTGTCTTGTCGACCCGGATATCCCGGTTCACCAGAGTTGTAAGATTTTAATCACAACCGCGAAGAATCAGCGTAAATAGTGCATAGTTTGTTGGGCGGCCGGAGCACGTTTGTCACTCCCGTCTCTTCCCGTCACTCTCTGATGACATCATACATTTGACATCATTTTTACGCTCTACAGCTCTATTCCAACCACTTAAACAATTCAAGTGCCTTGGTAACCTTAAGTTATTTTTGAAATAACAGTATCAAAACAATTTGGCGATATTATTGTGTACAATACATTACGGCACATACAGGTGCTGGTCAACTAATTAGAATAATTTGAAATAGTGCAATCATGAAATTCTTTGAATGCATTTTTTGTGCAGAAAGCAAATCAGGTGTTCACCGCACCTGTCCTACTCGTTAGACTAATCACAGAACTCGTTACCTGGAAAAAAATTTGCCCAGCTGAGCTTTCCAAAAGGCCCATTTAGGCCATTTAACTGTGACACTGTTGTTTTATTGAATTAGAATAATGGAGAAACTGTTTCATTGAATTAGAATAAATGCTCGAATTTTTGTTTTCTGTGAAGAGTGTTCACTGTGCAGTATAAAGTCAGGGTTGAGTAGAATTTCTAAGTTGTAAAATCAATCATGGGTAAGCAGCGCGATCTCTCAACCGGAATAGTGGCTCAAATTCAAGCCCTTCGCCAACAAGGCTTGACCCAAACTAAAATTGCTGAGCAGCTCGGCATCAGCCAGTCTTCCGTCTGCAAAGCTCTCAAGAAAAACTGCAGCAAGCGCACCAACTGTTCCGGCGTCCGAAAAACTTCTGCTCGCGACAACAAGCAGCTGAGAAAGATCGCAGTCAGCAACCGGTTCAAGTCCACAAGCAGACCGGCGCTGACGTCTCCAGATCAACCACTTACCGTCGTCTGCGCGAACTCGGCTTCAAATCTCGCGTTCCAGCAGTAAAACCGATGCTGAACAAGAAACAAATGGAGAAACGGCGGAAGTGGGCCAAAGAACACGGCGAGTGGACTGCTGAAGACTGGCAGAAAGTGGTCTTCAGTGACGAATCACGCTTCTGCATCTCCTTCGGTGACCAAGGTCCTCGTGTCTGGCGTCGTGGTGGCGAAACCTACAACCACGAGTGCGTGAAAAGATCCGTCAAGTTTTCCCAGAGCGTTATGGTCTGGGGATGCATGTCCGCTCGAGGTGTAGGGAAACTCTGCTTCCTCAAGAAGACTGTCAATGCTGCCGTATATCAAGATGTTCTGGAAACGTTCCTGATTCCGACTGTTGAGGAACAGTTCGGCGAAGAAGACTTCATATTTCAACAGGATTTTGCACCGGCTCATGCGGCAAAGTCGACCAAAGATTGGTTCACTAAAAAACAGCTTGAAGTTTTGGCATGTCCGGCCAACTCGCCTGACCTCATTGTCATTGAAAACCTTTGGGCCATCGTCAAGCGGAAAATTCGCGACAGAAAGCCTACTACGCTGGACCAACTGAAGCAGAACATCGCCACTGCCTGGGAAGCTGTGAGTGCGGAAACTTGCGACAAGCTGGTCAAATCGATGCCGCGGAGACTTCAGGCAGTCATACAAGCCAAGGGGGCAGCCACAAAATACTGAGAAAGTGATTATTGTAATTATAATAAAAATTATTCTAATTCAATGAAACGGTTTCTCCATTATTCTAATTCAATAAAACAACAGTGTCACAGTTAAATGGCCTAAATGGGCCTTTTGGAAAGCTCAGCTGAGCAAACTTTTTTCCAGGTAACGAGTTCTGTGATTAGTCTAACGAGTAGGACAGGTGCGGTGAACACCTGATTTGCTTTCTGCACAAAAAATGCATTCAAAGAATTTCATGATTGCACTATTTCAAATTATTCTAATTCGTTGACCAGCACCTGTACAGTGGTGTGAAAAAGTGTTTGCCCTCTTTGTGATTTCCTGTTTTTTTGCATGTTTGTCACACTTAAATGTTTCGGATCGTCAAATTTAAGTATTAGTCAAAGACAACACAGGTAAACACAAAATGCTATTTATAAATGTGTTTATTATTAAGGGAGAAAAAATCCAAACCTACATGACCCTGTGTGAAAAAATGTTTGCCCCCTAAACCTAATAGCTGGTTGGGCCGCCCTTAGCAGCAACAACTGCAACCAAGCGACCATCACACTACCACAACCATGTTTTACTGTTGGTATAATGTCTTTTTCTGGAATGCAGTGTTTTTTTTTACGCAAGATGTACTGGGACACACACCTTCCAAAGAGTTCAACTTTTGTCTCATCGTTCCACAGAATGTTTTCCCAAAAGTCTTGGGGATCATAAAGATGTGTTCTGGAAAAATTGAGACAAGCTTTAATGTTCTTTTTGCTCAGCAGTGGTTTTCATCTCTTTCTGATGGTGGAGACATGAACACTGACCTTAACTGAGGAAAGTGAGGCCTGCAGTTCTTTAGATGTTTTTGTGACCTCTTGGATGAGTAGTCGCTGTGCTCTTGTGATAATTTTGGGGGGCGGCCACTCCTGGGAAGGTTCACCACTGTTCCATGTCTTCACCATTTGTGGACAATGGCTCTCACTGTGGTTCTCTAGATTCCCAAAGCTTTGGAAATGGCTTTATAACCCTTTCCAGACTGATAGATCTCAATTACCTTCTTTCTCAATTGTTTCTGAATTTCTTGGATCTCTGCATGATGTGGAGATTTTAAGGATCTTTTGGTGGACTTCACTTTGTCAGGCAGGTTCTATGTAAGTGATGTCTTGATTGAGAACAGGTGTGGTAATAATCAGGCCTGGGTGTGGCTAGAGACAGTGTACTCAGGTGTCAGAAACCACAGTGACGGTATGTTTTAACAAGGGGTCAATCATTTTTTTTACACAGGGTCATGTAGGTTTGGATTTTTTTCACCCTTTATAAATTATAAATTATAAACACCTTTATTTAAAAATAGCATTTTGTGTTTACCTGTGTTGTCTTTTTCACACCACTGTACGTTTTTTAACCGTTTTTAAAATATACATTTATATATCATTTTATTTCTAATTTTTCAGCTACTACTCAGCTGTTAGTCAGCTGTATATCCCCCATCACTAGTGATGCCACAACACCAGGAGGGTAAAGACTAGCACATGCCTCCTCCGAAACATGTGAAGTCAGCCACCACCTCTTTTCCAGCTGCTGCTGATGCATGTTTGCATAGCAGCCTCACAGCGCGCTCGGAGGAAAGTGCAGTGACTCGGTTCCGATACATCAGCTCACAGACGCCTTGTGCTGATCCACATAGGAGTGATGAAGGGAAAGAGCACCATCTACACACCCTGAGAGAGCAAGGCCATAGACTTACCATTACAGACCCTGACTTTTGTTGCTGATTAACAGAGACGATAAAAATGATGGACGCCGTGTCGCTGTTCCCATTCATTTAATAAAAAAAATTAAGACAAAATCTTCCGCCATGTTTGCGATCCTGAAACCCAAGACTGCGCAGTAGAGATCAGAGGAGGGAGAAAGACTGTGGAGAGACCGCATACTCATTTAAATAACCCCGCCCCTGATGCAAGTTCTGCTGACTGTCTGTTATTGGTCCCACCCATACAGTCATTGGTCCTGCCCCAGCTAGGTGTAACCCAGCTAGAACGTCTCTTCAAAAAAACAAAACTTACTGTTCACGCGAATGCATATAAGCAACATCTGTCTGCATATAGAGATGCTGTTAGTGCTGCTAAGACAACCTACTTTTCTGACCTCATTAACAGTCAGCATAGAACAAACTCTCGGCACCTCTTCTCAACAGTTGATAAGCTATTTAAAAGTCCAGACAGCACTCTTGTACCCTCTCCAGCCCTTTGTAACACTTTCCTACACTTCTTCGACTCCAAAATAGCAAATATTCATAGATCCCTGATCTCTGCTTCTTCTGGACCCCCCTCTCACTCCTCTCATACTACCAACCTCTCTCATTTTAACATTTCTTCCGCCTCTCTTGCTGCCTTTAACAGTATTGACTCTTCCTTTATCGCTAATATTGTAATGTCTTCTAAGACCACAACCTGTGCTCTAGATCCACTCCCCACCAACTTAACTAAAGCCTGCGTACCTGCCTTGCTCCCCCACCTCACTGTTCTCATCAATCAATCACTTCTCCTTGGTCAGGTTCCATCTGTTTACAAAACGGCTGCAGTCACTCCTATACTAAAGAAACCTGGTCTCGACCCTTCTGACCTCAACAACTATCGCCCTATTTCCAATCTCCCCTTCCTGTCTAAAGTCCTTGAAAGAACTGTGGCCTGCCAATTGCAACATTATCTTGAATCACAAAACCTATTTGAACCCTTTCAATCTGGTTTCCGACCCTTCCACAGTACTGAAACGGCATTGGTCAAGGTTATTAACGATTTACTGGTAGCTGCTGATGCTGGTGCTCTAAACATTCTTTTGCTTCTAGATTTAAGTGCTGCATTTGACACAATTAACCACTCTATCCTTCTATCTCGACTCTGTGAACTTGGCATCGTTGGCACTGCCCTGGACTGGTTCTCATCTTACCTAACTGACAGAAAACAATTTATTTCATTGGCTGGCTATTCCTCCCATACCTCTGTGATTAAACACGGAGTACCACAAGGATCAGTCCTTGGACCTCTCCTGTTCATCATCTATATCCTTCCTCTTGGGCCTCTGTTGCGTCACTTTAACCTAGACTTCCACTGTTATGCGGACGACACCCAAATTTATCTTAGCACTAGTTCTATCAATAACCCACCCACTACTCATTTAGAAAGCTGTCTCTCTGCGATCCAGAACTGGATGAAGGACAATTTTCTCATGCTAAACAGTAATAAGACCGAGCTCATCCTAATCAGCACTAAAGCAGTCCTCAATCAAACTCCTACTCTCTCTCTCAACTTTGGCGGTACAGTAATCTCTCCCTCTACCCAAGTCCGAAATTTGGGCGTTCTTCTAGATTCCACTCTCTCTTTTACAGCTCACATCAACTCTGTGGTGAAAACTGCATTCTTTCATCTGCGCAGAATAGCTAAAATTCGACGATCCCTTACTCAGTCCACTGCTGAAATACTCCTTCATGCTTTCATTTCCAGCAGACTAGATTACTGTAACTCCTTGCTCGCTGGCATTCGTTCTTCCTCTATCCATAAACTCCAGATGGTACAAAACGCAGCTGCCCGTTTACTCACTCACACTCGCACCCATGAACACATTACACCTGTTCTCCAAAATCTTCACTGGCTCCCTGTTAAATACAGGATTCAATTCAAGATTCTCTTACTTACCTATAAGGCATTAAATAATCTTGCACCTCCTTATCTGTCAAACCTCCTTCTTCCTTACAGACCATCTCGATCCCTTAGGTCTGCTACTGCTGGACTTCTTAAAGTCCCAGCCTCTAAACTCCGTGGCTTTGGTGATCGGGCTTTTTCCAGACTTGCTCCTCAACTATGGAATTCTCTCCCATCTGCGGTCAAACAATCCTCCTCTCTTTCCTTGTTCAAATCTACACTCAAGACTCACCTCTTTTCTCTTGCCTACGGCCTTCCCTCTGTTTAATGTACTTTACCACTTATCCCTGCTGTCTGTTCTCGTACTATGTTGATTGTCTGTCACCACTTGTTGTGTAATGTTTCTATTTGTTTTCACAAATGATGACTGTAAGCGTCTTTGGGTTTTAGAAAAGCGCTATATAAAAATAAAGTATTATTATTATTATTATTTTACAATAACCCCACCTTTTTTGAATAGAGCTGAATAACGTTTTTTAAAAACGAATTCTGTGGGGATATAAAAATATAACAATATAAGCAGAGGGTACACTAGCTGCTGCATTTAAATAATGGAGGTAGAATTACAGTATATTGGAAAAAAAACGTGATTGAAAGTTGTTCTGTTTTGCCATTAAAACCTATGGGGATGGGTGGGGTTACACAGCTTTCTGAAACCGAACAGCAGGGGGCGCCCGACCTGTGGTGGCTTCACTTTTGAGAGAAGATGCTCTGTCCAGCTATACACAATCTATGGTGATAACAGTCTGGGTGGTCTATTTTATCTTTATTCCCTCAGTATCTGAAATACTGACTTATTTGACCACAAAACATGTTTCCAATGGGTGATGGTCCTTTCCAGAAGCCTCAGAGCCCAGTGAAGTAAACACTACTTCTGGACATGGTCAACATAAGGCTTGTGTTGTGTACAGTAGTAAAGTTATAAGTGGTATTAGTGAATATAGTAACTCTGTACTGTAGTAGAGAAGTGGGCGGAGCTTCTTCTGGTCATGGTGAATATAAGGCTTGTGTTGTGTACAGTAGTAAAGTTGTAGTAAGGTGGTATTAGTGAATATAGTAACTCTGTATTGTAGTAGAGAAGTGGGCGGAGCTTCTTCTGGTCATGGTGAATATAAGGCTTGTGTTGTGTACAGTAGTAAAGTTGTAGTAAAGTGGTATTAGTGAATATAGTAACTCTGTACTGTAGTAGAGAAGTGGGCGGAGCTTGTGTTGTGTACAGTAGTAAAGTTGTAGTAAAGTGGTATTAGTGAATACAGTAACTCTGTATTGTAGTAGAGAAGTGGGCGGAGCTTCTTCTGGTCATGGTGAAGATAAGGCTTGTGTTGTGTACAGTAGTAAAGTTGTAGTAAAGTGGTATTAGTGAGTATAGTAACTCTGTACTGTGGTGATTGTTGGTAATAAAGGTATAGTGTACAGTAATCTCTTATTCATGTGGTTTTATCAGCTGAGGGATTGGAGATACAAGTGTTCCGCTTAGGCTTGTGCTCTTACACTTTACATACCAAACTTTCTCATGATTTCATTAATCATTTAATTATAATATGCCCTGTACAGGGAATATGCAAATGTCATCTTCCAATATTTCTTTGAAGAACTTTGTTTTTATACTTTTCAGTAATTTTGCTCATTGTATAAAATACAATGCCTTATGTTCACCATGTCCAGAAGCAGTGTCTTTTTCTCAGGGCTCAGAGGCATCTGGGATCTCACAATGGAAGGTGTGTTTTGGTCAGATGAATCCAGATATTTTTTTAAAGAAATAAATGCTGTGTGCACTTAACTAAAGACAAAAAAAAACATCCCGTATGTTCTCAGCAGCGAAAGCCAGGGTCTTTTATCCTACGGGGTCTGTGTCAGTACACTTTTGTACACTTTTGTGATTCATATTATATATATTCATAAAATGTAAAACATTTTGTGTTCATACTGTCCACAAAAAAAAGAACAATTGTCAGAAACGCTGTTTCTTTCCACACTGTTGTATTTCGACCCTTAATATTATCATGTAACTTTATATTTAATGTGTTGTGTTGCAGGTGAGCGTGTCCAGACTGTGTTCTGATCTGGCCAGCATGGTGAACAACCCTCAGCTCAGTGATGTTCAGCTGCAGGTGGACAGTGGAGACCTCTACTTTGCACACTCGTTCATGCTCTACACGCGCTGCCCCCTGCTGGCTAACCTGGTAAATGCATGCGTTATTCTGATCTGCAAATACAGCTGTTGATTTTTTTTTTAATCTTGTTAAAATGTTAATTTTACTTATCAGTGAGTTTGGCTGTATGCTCTACACAATATCCTAGCCTAAAAATAGCACGAATTTGCGTTGTTACCATCTAATAAATATATTTTGATCTTCTTTCTTGAAAGTATGACTAATAGGTTAATTAGGGCTGTTAGTTTTGGTTGTAATGTGTAATATGTTTAAAAGTTTATTTGTGTGTGTTTGTGTGTTTTATGTGTGCTTAGGTCCATGATTCAGGATTTGGGGTGCAGGAAGATGGCATGCCGGCAGCTCAGCGGGTACTGTTGGGTGATGTGCCGGGAGAGGCAGTTCATGCTCTGTTGCATTACCTGTACACTGCCCTTTGCCCACTTTCACACACCCTGTTACCCCACATACTTCAGCTAGCCTCCAGGTCAGTCAGAGATTCCCATCCAGTCTTTGTTCTAGGTTCTAGCTTGTGTTAGAACCAGTTAGGAACATATCAGACCCTTCTTATGCTAGGATGCAGAAGTACTTGAATCCTTACTGAGTAGATCAGCAAATCTGCCCTCATAATTCATTATTCCATTGTTTTAACCCTGTTATCTGCTGTGAGGGCTTTGCGGCCTCGTGACTCGCTGAGAGTCTGACGTTAATAGAGGTTTAGGGGTTAAGATCTAAGGCTGTATTGCTGAAAACATTTAGTCCTTTGAGTTTTAGAGCTGTAAAATTGACTGTGGGGGGGTAATGCAGTGCTGTTAGCCAATCAGAGGCGATATGTTTGCATGTATGAATAAGAAAAGGAATAAGATCTTTAACATAATTCATTTTACCACCAAGTTTGACCCTGACTTCTGCCGATCAACTGATCTGGACCGTAGAACCATCTACCGGTGGAAAACAAATTTTAAACTCAGTAAATTAAGTTCTAATTTAGAAATCCTTACAACCAAGCTGAGATGTTTACTAAAAAAAGTAAAAAAAAAAAAAAAAAAAAAAAAAAAAAAAGATTCCTTTAAAAGATAAAAGATTATTAAACATAAAAGTATATACTAGTATTTTAATTGACACTACTAATATAAATATAACTGCATTTTACATTTATTACATTCATTCTTTTATTTACATTTAAATTAGGGGTGTTCCATATTGTATCGTACCCAACAGTTTTGAATATATCGTGAACAATATTTTACCCTGAACTATAGTGCCATATCACCCACCCCTAATTATCCTAATTATCACATCAGGGTTCTTCTTTTTTTTTTTTTTTGCTGTTTTAAGCAAAAGAAAAATTCACACTGTTCTCATTTTCCATTATATATCTACTAGAGACAGATTATATCGGTCCAGTATCATTTATTTTACTTTACTCCTGGATATATGGAGATATATGGAGTGTAATATTAATATCATGACATTCAGGATCTTTGACTTCTGTTACAAATCTGATAAAGTTCTTGTATTTTTTAATATCTTAGTTAGGGGTGTGCCATATCATATCGTACGCAATAATAAAACTTCATTTTCATTTTGTTGCAGTAGTGTATTCTTGATTTTTTTTTATTCAGTGTTTTGTTATATCGCCAAGAGTATTGTTATCACAAAACTACCATGAAATATCGTGATATTATTTTGGGGCCATATTGCCCACCCCTAATTTAAATATCCAATATAAAAATATGCGTCTTAAAAAGAACAAGTGTGATTATTCGCATATTTTTTTTTTATCAATTGACACCACTAATTTAAAAGAAATAGATATCCACAAAACACATTTAAATAGTAAATATCTAACAGTGTATCTAAGAAATATATATTCATTTAAAAACAAACATACAGCTGTTGCACTCTGCATTTCTGTATGATTTGTGTTTGATGATGTCATGGTATAGGTTGTGCAGGACTGTCAGGTGTGTGTTATAGTGAATTAGACTATTTTCACCAAAACAACCCATTCCATAGCAGATACAATATTACAATCTGTTTTTTATGCTGTGGGAATGGTTTTGTCACCTTGACACCTTTTTTGGGGCAATATATTGAAAATTGTAATAAACAATCTAATAAACAATATTATTATTAATATAATAATTATTATTATCATTTTATGCCACTGCCAGAATGTTGCAGCAACATAATACTGCATTTACAGTCTTTTCAAAAGCAATGAACATTTTGAGAACTAAGAATATTCAGATTTTGAACTTGAAATATAAAAAGGTGTAAATATGGTACTGGGCCTCATTAAATGGGACATATACATTGGCTTGTAAAAGTATTCATACCCCTTAAGCAGGCCACTGTACTTATTTTTACGTAAGTTAGGTCTATGGGCTATTTAGCTACAGAGCACCAGTGAGCTGGAATTCACTACCGGCCACTCTAAAACTCAACTCACTGGCGTCACTAAATCATTTTAAACATTTAATATCTAACCACCTTCAGACAGCCTGTACCTGTTTTACTTAATCTTATTTATTCTTAACTTTTTTATTATTATTATTATTGCTTTAATTTTTTTAGATCATTTATTTATTTGTATTTTTATTGTATTATGTAAAAGTTAGTTTTAGCTCATTTTAACTCATTTTTGTTGTATTAATCTCATTTTCTTTTTATCCTAATTGTTTTTATCAATTAAACCAAGTGTTATTATAATTAACTTTTGTTTTTTATTTTATTATAATTTTGTTTTTATTCTTATCTATTTTACTATTTTATTTACTGTTATTTTAAAATAATAAAATTTAGCTATTATTTTCTCTGTCATGTCAATCCCTGTTTTTGCTCGGCTTCTTTGAAAAGGGTTTGAAAAGGGTTTCCCTCAAATGTACATCTGAGTCAAAATAAAGGTTGATTGATTGATTGATCGATTGATTGATACAAGACATGTTCATAAAGTTTATAAAATTACTCTCACATAAAGAGATCTCACCATTCTTTTTTTCCAGTTTCAGAATGAGCCGCTTAATGGCTCTGTCAGTATTACACAACTAAGCTGCTGCTGGCCAGCGCGCGTGTGTTTATCACAAGTGAAAATGTGTTTCAGTTGACAAGTTGACACATCATTTATGTTTAAGGGCTCTTTTTGCTAATAAAACGAGGGATATTGTGGACAGCAAGAATTATTGAGGCTGTGTCCATATATTGCCCAATAATTAATGTAATTAACATAATACATAAGAAAATTGTCATGACTAGACTATTGATAAAGTCTAGTCACCCCCCAAACAAAGCAAACGTACCAGCTCAAGCACATTTAAAAGAAAAGAAAGAGAATATATATTTAGATATGTTGTACTATAGGCTGATAGATACTGTGACAGGCCTACTTGTACAAACAGTTCAGAATAAATCAATATTAACTATATATTGTCATGCTCTATTGGGGTGATTAAATTGTATTGTATCTGTTATTCTAGGTTTAACCTGCCTGAACTGCAGCAGCAGTGTGAGCAGTACTTTGGAAATCCAGAGGACTCAGAAGAACCCAGAGCTGATGAACCATGCCCAGCTGAGGATCTCATTCCTGAACCCCAGCAGAGTCTGGCAGACACGCAGTTTCTGGAGCTTCTGCGCTCCATGTGGCGGCATGAGGAGAGTGACTGTGAGGACTTCTCAGTAGCAGGAGGAGCCGAAAGAGGGATGGAAGAGGTGGAGGAGGAAGGAGGAGGTAGTAATGATGGAGAAATGAAGGAAGAGAGAGTAGATGAGGAGGAACTGGATGAGATTTATGAGTTTGCAGCTACACAGAGGAAGATTGGCACCATTGCATCTTCTTCAAGCTATGAGGAAGATGAGGTTAAAGTGATGAATGACTTCTTCGATGAGGAAAAGGAAGACAAAGCAGAAAAGCTAAATATGAAAGAAGAAAAATGTGAAGAGGAACGTGCTGCCCTTTTTAAGAACACTAGTAGCAATTGTTACGAACTTGAAGTAAATAAAGGTACTGCTGCTGTGCTAACTAGTGGCATGAATGTGCACCACACCCAGGGTGCAAGTGCTGATGTTTGTTCAGGCTCAGTTTTGGACACATCAGGTCTTAAATCTGCTCCTGAAGCCGGTCTGGACAGGAGCTACAGCCGATTGTTCTCAGAGTCGTGGGGAGAATACGTGGAGCCATCACAAACCCCAGCCGCCAGTTTTCAACCCAAAAAAAGTATATCTACTCCACACAGGATGTCTTCAGTCAGTGAGGTAATTGATCTGTCCATCAGTCCCCCTCCAGGGTCTGAAGAGCCAGGTGAGTTATCCCTGGCCCTTCCAGTGGCTGGTGTGTCTCCAGGTGAGAGGCAAACAAGTAAATCCTCTCTAATCATGGTTTCCAGAACTCCAGAAATTTCATCTCCAGTACCCGCGAGTGCTTTGGGTCCATTAGCCCGGTCCAAACAATCACCTGTTAAAGAAAGGTCCATGGTTTGCTCTTCATTAACCAGTGTAAATAGCCCTAGCCTTTCATATAAATCATTAAGTACAGCAACCTGGTCCAAGGGCTCACCAGGAGCAGCCAGTAGCATAGAGTCTAAGTGTTCACCTTTAGTACTAAGTAACCCAAGTAAGTCTCAGCCTAAATCATCTCCTCCAGTTCCTAACTACAACAAACCTGAGCTCATAGTCCTCTCAGACTGTAGCGATGACACAGATGCTGACCCCCCTGCTAACCAAGATTCACCACCACTATCTCCATCTCCTCCAAAAGCCAATAAAAGCCACACTCCAATTAGAGCTAAAGAAAGTAAACCATCTCTTCATAACAGAACAGATAAGATGGAACCTTCCAAAACTGACCACTTAGAAGACTGCCTGTACAGTGCAGCCAATCACAGCATGCTGGACGGCTCTGCTGAAGTTTCCTGGCTTATCCCGGCCACTCCAGAAGTTTCCACACGATCCTGCTCCACACAGACCTACAACAGCATGCAGCGCTCTCAGCTGTTTCCCAAACCCCACTCCTCATCGCCACAGGCCTCCTCTTCCGTTCCTCAGGACTCTGAAATGTCCCGCAGCGCAGAACCTCTTTCTTCTTCCATCAGAGGGGGGCCAGCTTGCTCAAGTCTACGTTCAGATCCGTGTTCTTCTTCTGAACATTCCACAGATATTCAGAAGCCAGTATCTTGTTCCAGACTCCAGTTTGACACCCCGCAGTCTAGGGGTCAAACTCACCACTCAGCCCTTCCAAGTTTCATGCCCTCCAGCAGCACACCCCTGCACTCTGCCCCCTGCCCTCAGCCTCCAGAGCCTCTGGGATCACCACTGTTGAGGCACAGTGATTTCAGACCACAGAGAAGAGCTGCTTGGGAGGAGGAGGACTGTGAGGATAAGAAGGTTGATCTGTCTCTCTCTGATCGGTTGGGCAAGATGGCTCAGTTTGGAACTTCAGGTAAATTTAAGACAAAAGCATGCTTTTGCCAGGTTTGGGGGTCACCAGACCTGCTTCTGCAGTGCTACCGTCTTGAGGGTTACACCTTCATTCCAAGTCTAGCACTAACACACCCCTTTCAACTGATAAAACACTCCTGGAGGCAGTAATTAGATGGATCAGGGGGGATTGCTTAGTGTTTGGAGCTACAGTCTGCAATAACATTGCTCTCCAGGTGCAGGGCTTGTGACCCCTGCTTTAGGATCTCTGAAGGTAGAACATACCAGCTGGAATAAGTGGAACTGTACTAAAATGTACATAAAATGGGCCTCATTTATGAAACCTTTGTAAAAATATGAGCAAACTATGAATAAATTAAAGTGAGTAAATTATGAATAAACCTTCCATAAAACTTACCAACCAGATTCCTCACAACCCCCTTTATTTACCGTATTTTTCGGACTATAAGGCGCACCGTATTATAAGACGCATTATCAAAGAACGCCTATTTTCTGCTATTTTTCCATACATAGGGCGCATCGCATTATAAGGCGCGTTAAGTGACACTAGAAAGGGTGCCTATATCAAAGTGAACAGGGGTGGCGCCATGTTTCCCTTCCCCCACCGGGGGTGGTCGCTTGCCGGTGGAGCGTCTCAGTATATATAAATCTAGCTCTTTCAAAGTCAAACGAGTGCTGGATATTAATCTACACAGATTCCTCTCCTGAAAACTGTTTATTTGGTGCTTCAGTTTATTTACAGTAAGCTTAGATTTCCAGATGTCCACTAAGGCTTGCTGCACCAGCTTTAGCATAGCTATCCGCTAGCACGCTAGCTAGTCACCTAAACTAGTAAAGTTAACCCAAACTTAAACGACAGCGTTACACTGAGTAATCCTGCGTGTTCTGGTAAGACAGTGAGATATTAGCTAGCGATTCGTCCCCCGTAGCTTGTTTTAACACTGTAAACAAGCAGATTACAGGCTGATAAAACTCACCTCTGAGAGAGTTAGCGCTTAGCATCTAGCTAATGCTAGCCAGGCAAAGCAGCACAGACTTACAGGCCGATAACTCACCTCTGAACGGTGAACGCTTAGCGATTAGCATCTAACTCTAATAATACTGCTCCAGCAGTATTAAAAGTGCTAAATTTAGAAAATACTGATCTCTGAACAGTGAAAAAGCTAGCTAGCTAAGCGGTTAGCATCTAGCTAATGCTATTGCTGCTCTGCACGGAGTGTGTGTTTACTGCTCCTTACACCTGACGGGTAAAATTTAGATAATACTGATCTCTGAACAGTGAATAAGCTAGCTAATGCTATTTGCTGCTCCAGCCTCGGAGCTGCACGGCTCTGGACTCTGTATAGCACTGAAACTCTGTATAACGCTGCACGGAGTGTGTGTTTACTGCTCCTTACAACCTGACGAGTAAAATTTAGATAATACTGATCTCAGTGAATAAGCTAGCTAGCTTAGCGGTTAGCATCTAGCTAATGCTATTGCTGCTCAGCCTCGGAGCTGCACGGCTCTGGACTCTGTATAGCACTGAAACTCTGTATAACGCTGCACGGAGTGTGTGTTTACTGCTCCTTACAACCTGACGAGTAAAATCCATACAAAAGGCGCACCGTATTATAAGACGCACTGTCAATTTTTGTGAAAATTAAAAGTTTTTAAGTGCGCCTTATAGTCCGAAAAATACGGTATACATTTATACATAAACATGGATCTCTTTGATAATGAATACCAGTAGTTTGTAAATTGGCATGTGTATATTTCCTGTACATACTATTACCATAATCCCCACTAGGGGTGGGGGAAATGTTCGATTGAATCTTGGTTCCGACGTGGATGATTTTGAATCGATCTACAAACACAAAAAAATAAATTCAGACCTGCTATCATGTACACATTTAGAGTGACAGGCACCAGTTTATACCTCATACTCAATGCATGTTCTTCCAAATTTGCCTGTGTGTGTGTGTTTGTGGCCACTCGCACTGTTGCACTGTTCATGTTTGGCATGAACATTAATCCAACAAGCTACCTATTGAGCTGTACGATCCTCAAAACTGTCGGGACCCCAAGCAACCACCCACCCAACCAAACCAACCACAGACCACCAACCACCCAACCAACCACCCACCCAAACCACCCACCCACACAACCAACCACCCAAACCACCTACCCAACCACCCACCCACCCAACCAACCAACCAACCAACCAAACCAACCAAACCATCCACCCAAACTCCCAACCACACACTCAACCAAACCCACCCAATCACTTATAAAGGAAAATCTTGAAAATGATCAGGGGTGCTCAAACTGTTTCATGCCACTGTATAAAAAAATATCCACAGCTGTTTCCTTTTTTGATTTCTTTCATAGAGCTTGGTTTCAAGGTTGTCAGCCAGTCCGAGAGCTTGCAGTCCCAACGAGGATGTGTTCAACCTAGGGAAGATGCACGTGATAGTCCTCCTGGTTCTCCAGCTCACACCGAGGCTGAGGATGAGACTGGGACAAGAGAACAGGACCATGGAGGAACAGTGGATGAGGACAACAGAAGCAATAATGAAGTGGAGATGGTTGAAGAGGTCAGTTTTTGCGCCTTCGATGAGCCTCCCATCGCGTTTGATGACTCGTGGGGTCTTGGAGGAGGAGAGGTAAACCAAGGACCCCGCTTCAGTCTGAGGCTGGAGAGCAGTGGAGATGCAGGCAGTCCTTTAGAACACAGAAGACATGTGGAGATGCCCCCCCAGCACACAAACTCTCCACCCATAGAGGAAGCTCATGCCATATCACCTGATTCTGGAGCTGCAGCCAACCACAGCCTGCCGGATCCTGCAGTGTGGGAAAGCTGGGGGGAAGATGAGGATGAGGATGATAAACCTGACAAGGGACCTGCTCTTCCTCTGTTTCAGAGAGCGGGTGTGGTGGCTCCTCCAAAGAGAGTGGCGGAGCTGAAAACGCCAGGTAACGAAGATAAGATTAATCATAAATGTTTTGTATTGTGCCGCAAGCATCTTGACCAATGGTCAAAAACATTTGTGTGGGTGTCTAGGACATAAATACATTTACACAATGAAATACATATTACTTACTACATATTTATAATGAACATATAAATGTGCACTATGTGGCAGTTTAATTGCATTCAGGAGTATCATGCTGGCCTTCTTTCTGATAAAAACAAATATGCTATCCATTACGTTTGGATTTTGCCTTCATTAAAGATAATTTGTAAAGATATCTTTATAAAATAATTTCTTGTTAAAGAAGAAATCCGGTGTAAAAACGACTCCAAAATACAGCACCTTTAGTGCTCCCCACAATGCTAGTGATAGGGGCATAATGTTCCCCATGCAAAGAAATCTTTATTTTAACACCATTAACAATCTTAAAGTAGCTCCACACTGAGGGCCCTGACATTTAAAACAAGTAAGTAAAGTAGTGCAATACAGCAGTTCATTTGTAAAATTTGAGTCACATTATGTGAACCTTTTATACTTTCCATTTTCAAACAAACATATTTGGAAGAAAAAAAAATAGAAATTAGCTTTACTCTATGGACACCTGTTTATTTCCACAGTGTCATTGTGTGTTTTATTTATTTATATATGTATATACAGTTGAATGAAAAAGTATGTAAACAATTGCTGAATAAATTAGTCACTCTCTTGAGGTCATGATGCCACAGCATCTCAGTTGGGTTCAGGAGGTCAGGACTCTCCAGAAGGAGTATTTATTTATTTTCTTCTGTTGAAGTCGTTCGTTCGGTTGTTGATTTACTTCTGTGTTTTGGGTCGTTGTTCTGTTGCATCATCCATTCTGTATTGAGCTTCAGTTGGAGGAGAGATGGTCTTAGGTTTTCCTGCAAAATGTCTTGATTAACTTCCATTGATGACTGCAGTCCGTAAGGCAGCAAAGCAGCCCCAAACCATGATGCCCCCTCCACCATATTCCAAAGTTGGGATGAGGTTTTGATGATGGTGTGCTCTGCCTTTTTCTCCACACATAGCGCTGTGGATTCCATCCAATCAACTCAATGTTTGTTTTATCTGTCCACAGTATATTTAGCCAGTAGTGCTGTGGAACATCCAGGTGCTCTTTTGCAACCTTCAAACGTGCAGCAATATTTTTTTTTGTACAGCAGTGGCTTCCTCTGTGGTGTCCACCCATCAACTCCATTCTTGTTTGTTTTCCTTTTTGTAGATTTGTCAAAAAAATGTTAGCATGTGGCAGAGATTTCTGTAAGTCTTCAGCTGATGCTCTAGGATTCTTCCTCACCTCATTGATCATTTGACGAATACGCCTATAGAGAGTAGCATACCGTGGACACGTGAACATCAAGGCTTTTAGAGATACTTTTGTAACCCTTTCCAGCTTCATGCAAGTCAACAATTCTTGAAGTAGGTCTTCTGAGAGCTCTTTTATGTGAGACACATCAAGCAATGCTTCCTAAAAACAGCAAACTCAAAACTAGTAAGTTTTATAGGGCAGGGCAGCTTCAACCAACACATCCAATCTCATCCCATTGGCTGTCTCCTGGCTCCAATTAGCTCTTAGAAAAGTCATTAGTCTAGGAGTTCACATACTTCCCCCCCCCCCCCCCCCCCCTCACTTTGAATGTTAACATGTTGTGTTAAAAAAAACATCCAAACATATATATTTTTTGTGTGGTTTTAGTTTAAGCAGACTGTGTTTGTGTATTGTTGTGATGAAGATCAGAACACATTTAATAACCATTTTTTGCAGAAATCCAAGTCATTCCAAAGGTTCATGGTTCATATACTTTTTGTTGCAACTGTATATAACTTAGTGGGAATTCGTGGGAAAGGTGACTTATGACGCATGCATGGCATAAGAATGGCTGTTATTGAAATGGATCACTACTCTTTTATAAGTAATGATTTATATACTTCTAATAATTTCCTCTGCAGTTTACAGTGGCTTGCAAAAGTATTCATGCTCCTTGAACTTTTTGTCATTTTACAACCACATTTAAGTGTATTTTATTGAGATTTTAAGTGATTAACCAATTAAGTAGCACATAATTGAAGTAAACAAAAACTATACATGCTTTTTAAAAGTTTATTCAAATAAAAATCTGAAAAGTGAAGTGCATAAGTATTCAGCCCCTTCACTCTGAAACCCCCAAATACAATCCAATAAATAAATTGCCTTCAGAAGTCACTTAATTATTTTAAGTCGAGCTGTGTGTAATTTAGTCTCAGTATAAATACACCTGTTCTCTGTAGGCTTCAGTGATTTATTAGAGAACACTATTGAACAAACAGCATCATGAAGACCAAGGAACTCAGCAGACAGGTCAGAGATAAAGTTGTGGAGAAGTTTAAAGCAGGGTTAGGTTATAAAAACATATCCCAAGTTCCCATGCTCCCAGTGAGCATTGTTCAATCCACCATCATAAAATGTAAAAAGGATTCTACAACTGCAAACCTACCAAGTCATGGGGGGGAAGTAACATCGCTCATCCTCACTGTGAAACATGGTGGTGGCAGCATCATGCTGTGGGGCTACTTTTCTTCACCTTCTTCAGAGGTGATGGAAAGATGGATGGAGATAAATACAGGGCAATGGCAATGGAAGAAAACCCGTTGTGGCCCGCAAGCATTAAACATCTGGTGAGCTTTTGTTTACATTTCTCCCCTCTCTCTCTCTGTTGCGCTCGACGTACTTTAGTTTCCGCCCGTTCTCTTTTTTTCGCCCGTTCTTGGGCTTCCCATCTTCTTAACAAAAAAACTTTTTCCTGCCTGTGTCCCAATTTACTAGCCGAGGCAGCGGTAGATTGTGACCCAGACGTCACTGGTTTGATCCTGCCTGAGGAGTGGTGTGTTTATTTATTTGTTCCTTTTTTCTTGGGTTTACCTGCTTTAAGATCAACTGTTCTGCAGTTTGGTTCAACAACCCTCTGGGCTGAAGAGCTTCTAGTCTGTAGCACTGCATCCCATTACACTTAATTTTCCAAAAAGTTTTTTTTTTGGCCCATCACGTAATGGCTTGGAACATAGCTGACCCGTGGCCAAACTTAATTGCCGAACCCTGATTAAGATCAAAGAACATTTATTAGAATGGCCCAGTCAAAGTCCTGACCTAAATCCCATTGAGAATCTTTTGTGTCTCTTGTCAGTAGATTTCCACCACGTGTTTCTCATTTGTAGCTCCGCTCCTTCCCCAGGTGTTTCCAATTCTAGTGTGTTTTATGTTACTATAAATAGCCCTCCTCTGCCACTTTGTCTCGGTCGGTCTTTCTGTCACGGAATACCCAGGCAGGGAGACGAGGAGACGGACGCAAGTGCAGGTAGTGTGAAAATAAATAATAATTTAATAAATAAATAACAAGAAAACAAGGAACAAGTATACACAAATAACCAATAACCAAAACAAATCAGAGAACCTATACTAAACCAACTAGAGATAATAAATAAACTGGGAGTAAATAAACAAAGAAACAAACGAGGGACTGAATAAATACAATACTAAACAAGGCAAGGATATATATACAGGGAATTAACAAGGAACTAAACACTAAGCAGGGAACTTGGGAAACGAGGAAGAAACAAGAAACTAGAAAACTAAACAAGAAATAAACACGGAGCAAGAACTAGGGCTAAGAAACGCGGAGAACACAGAGGGAGACAAAACAACAGAGGAAGGTGCAAAGACCGACCGAGACAAAGTGGCAGAGGAGGGCTAATATACTAACATAAAACACACTAGAATTGGAAACACCTGTGGAAGGGGCGGAGCTACAAATGAGAAATACGTGGTGGAAATCTACTGACAAGAGACACAAAACAGCACAGGTCACGTGGGAATAACACAGAGACAAGACCAGGATGTGACATTGTGATTGCTGTTTACAGATGCTCTCCATCCAACTGAGTTTTAGCTATTTTGTAAAGAAGAACAAGCAAAAATGCGTAAAGCTGGTAGAGACAAACCCCAAAGACGTGCAGCTGTAATTGCAGAAAAAGGTGGTTCTACTAAGTGTCGATATATATTGTAAGGTGACAAAATGTAAAAGGGTATGAATTAGTTTGCAAGCCACCGTAAGCCTGGAGCTTATTAACAAAACTCAAATGCATTCTCATAATCAGCTCATGTAGTAAGCTGTGATGTTTACAATATAGTTGTGCATTGAGTACATATAATGGCCTAAAGTGTGAAAAGGGATACATTTCAGTCAGAGCCAGTGTGAGCAGAGGTCTGAACAAGGCGGGTGTGTTTATGGGTCCTGTGTGATACACACACAGTAACTAGCAGGAAATCTAAGCCCTGCTCCCTAAACCTGCTTTATTAAATCACATTGTCTCGTCATTGTCAGTAATAAACCGCATTTATAATAATGTACATGTTAATTTGTTTATTGCTGTGATATGTTGTATGTTAAAGCTGCAAAATTGAATGTTACTCTGGCAGCATCCAAACTCAAACACATCTTCACTTTACTGAAGCAGCTACATGAATGAATGTAGATCTAATGGTGTGAATCACTGTTGTGTGGTGGTGTGTGGTCTGGGGCACAACTAAACCAGCAGGCAGAAGAAGGTAAAGTAGTAGTTATATTCTGACATCACATCCTGCATTTGACTTATTTAGATGTGTTTGGTTTGTTGCGTGTTTGCGTCTCCGTCTGCTTGTTTGGTGCGAAAGAGCAATCTTACCAATCTAACCAAAGCTGACCAGTATACACACATACACACACACACACACACACACACACACATACTAAATCTTGCTACCCTTAGCTTTGGTCTTTTGTTCAAATGTATGTTTACGTTTCTTTAATATATGAGTGTATTTGTTTCTGCAGTGGCTCACAAGAATAAGAATCAAGTCCCGCTGGTGCCCATCACTCCAATGCCTGGCTTCTCTGATATGGACACACCAGAGCTCAGAAAAAGACTGGACAGGTGAGATTCTGAAATGATGAAAAAATCTTGAGTCCTCCAGGACAGTCCACATGTTTGCTCCAACCCAGCCTGCATGTGGACTGATTTTAGAGCTACTACTTTAGAAGTCAAAGGCTAAATTGTGTGTTCAAATTCAGTATCATGGGACAGATTCTATGTTCTACAGATGGCTATGTTCACATTACAAGCCACAATGCTCAAATCCAATGTTTTACTCAGATTGGATTTGGGAATATTGACGGTTTACATTCACTATTGTAAGTGATCTGTATCTGTGTGTAATGTGAACAAATCTGTCCCTGAAACACCGTCTCACATGCTGCACATTAATATGTGTATAAACGTCTCCTTCTTCACCAACAACAAAAAACATCATATTTTTACTCGTAGCTTTATAAAGGGTTATAAATGGATGAGTTAGCAGCTCATATGTGGAGCATCTTTTGCTGGAGTGGAGAGTAAACAGCTGCTCTGAAGTTCATGCTCAGCTCCAGGAGGTGAAAAAAGGCCAGGTGGTTTGCTTTTGCTGTTTTTGCAGCTATAGCTGCACAGCTGCACCAAGAGATGTGTGGGTACGAGAGAGATGCACGTAGCGCAGCTTAAAAGCAAAAAGACACATGAATTGTGATTTTCCGTTCACATTTATGCTGCATGTCCATGGATCAGATACATATCCTATTTATTACTACATATGAAAGTGACTCAAATTTGAAAAAAATGGATTTGACACATTCAAACAGCCATGAAAAAATCAGATCTTTTTAGCCTGGTAATGTGAACATAGCCTGTGAAGGATAATGATGATTGGTTTTTTTTTTTTTTTTTTTTTGTCTTTTTCCAGTTACGGTGTACGCCCCCTTCCTAAGAAACAAATGGTATTAAAGCTGAAGGAGATCCACCACTACACCCACCAGCTGATGAGTTCCGAGTCTGAAGAGGAAGATTCTCCTCGATGTCGCCCCAAAACAGGAGCAAACCCTTTCAAACTGCCCACAGCGCCCCCTCCTGTGTCTCCCAGGAAACTGCAGTTCGGTGAGGAGGAGCAGGAAGTGTTACCTGCGTCTCAGGATTCCAGTACCTCTTCCACAGCTGAGTCAGAAAGGTAAAGAAACACTGGCGTATGTATAAAAAAATTAAAAGTGTAAGCTACTTTTCTTCCCGCATGTTTAACTTATTACAAAATAAAGAGTAAAAAATGTTGTGCTAACTTATTACAGCAGCCACATCTGACCTATGCATTACAATACAGTTCAAACAGTATTGCTTCCATGATCTAGATGGTTTCTAATAATTATACTAAACTGTTTATTTTACAACACCACACAATATTTCTCCACAGGATCCTGATGCTTCCATTAATCATTTTCATTTACACACTGTTCACACATTTCAGTGATATTTTGATCATTTTCACTTGATTCAGTACAACACCCACACTAATAATGCCTTCAAAACATTCCAGTAGCTTCATATTCACGAGATGAACACATAATTTAATATAACTTCTAGTGCTTTATTACTAGTTTCCTATTTCATTTTTCTTTGCATTTGGCTTTTTCTTTGAGTGAATTACAGGGTTCGTACGGTCATGAAAAACCTGGAAAAGTCATGGAATTTTAAAACGGCAAAATGTGCTCTACAAATTCTTGTGTTTCTGTTTATCTGCTTTTATTATATAGAAAGCTTTAATTGTTTGGGCAAATACATCACATCACTTTGCATTAGCTGTCTGACTGGAGTTTTAGCTGCACTATAACTGTAAACTTGAGAAAAACGCTGATTAAATGCTGTCTGGCTTCAGTCATACACAAAAGGCAGAGGGGCAAAGATATGAACAGCCGAATATGCAGGAAGGTTATGCAGCTAATAAAGTGTGTGATATTTTTACACAAGAAAAGCATTAGATAAACACCAGGTCATTTCAACATGTTCTCTGACAGTCAGATAGCTGCCAAATTAGTTTATTTCAAAGTTTCAAACTAAAGATTTCATAACATGTTTGATGAGAGTATGAACCACTGTTTAAACATTAGAAATGCTCATCAGCGTAGGAATGGGTGGACGTCATCGTACAAATCCATCAGCTCACAGGTAAGGAATTTAACCCCACATAAAAGAGCTCTCAGGATTTTACTTTAATCTAATTAATTTAGATTTAAAGCAATTTTACAAAAAGCAGTTCTTTAACAGCTGAGTTATTTCTAGTTCTCATCATATGAGAAACTGGTTTGGTAAATGTGGTAAATCAGGTGAGCTGCTGATGGAACTGAACATATTATACACATGCTGGCTGAGGAGCATCCAGGAGAAATCTGGAATCTCTACACTTTGTTCTTCAGCTCGGCTCACAGGATATAAAACATACTTAGTTAAAAATCCCTTGTTACGTTTTACTGTATGTATGTTCATTTGCATCTGTTCAAATCATGTTATGTTATCTCATATTGCTTGAGATAAGTGGATTAGTGTAATTTGCTTTGGTGCCTAAAACTTTTGCACAGTACTGTATATCTTTATATGAATGAATAATATGACTTCCCTTAATTATTCTGAAAACGATTCATTAATAATAACTTGTAGTAATAAGGATATAAATAGGAGTGGCATATTTAAATGTTGTGTTGATGTTTTGAGTTTTTAACACAGTGTCTGTGCTTAACGCGTCGTCTACAGGTCAAACCCGGAGCTGTGTGACTCTGAGGAGGAGGGCTCGGACAGTGAGGGCGTCACTGCATCCCAGGCGGTGGTGCGTGAGAAGGACAAGCTCCTGGCCGTGCGTTCCTTCATCGTGTCGGATCCTGCGCTGTACGGACGCGTGCTGCAGTATCAGCCGCTCTCCCTGTCTGATCTGAAGGCCAGGCTCAGAGCAGCTGGTATCAGGCTGGGTACTGCCAAGCTGCTGGACTTCCTGGACTCACAGTGCATCACCTTCACCACAGCCAGAGCGGGTCACGCGGCCCCCTCACGCAGAAAGGCCCGAGCTCGGGCCCCCGCTGCAAAGCCTCGAGGCGCAGCGAGCAGGGGGAGGAAGAGAGGAGCTAAGCCAGCTGACTGAGTGGTGCAAGGAGGCCTATTGGAAAGCTCCCTAAATGAGCTGCATGAGAGGTTCTGGAACAGAACCCTCTGAATGAGCTGTGTGATCTGATCTGGAGAAGAGCCGTGTGGATCTGCAACATGAGAAAGCAATAAGAGGGAGTTTGTTGGATGAGCTGCGTTTGAGGGACTATAGGAAAGCAATGCTGGATGAGGTGCACAAAGTGGCGTGTACTAAACAAGAGGAAGCTTCAGAGGCAGCTGCTTAGAGCAGACTGGATGAGCTGCACACTGGGGACTATACAAGGAGAGTCTTCTGGTGTGGTTGCATACTACAGAAAATCAGGTTGAAAATGCTTCACCAGGAGCAGATTAGGGAATATAAAATCTCCCTGAATGAGCTGCGTAAGGGTGCACTCCTCAGACTGGATGGGTTGAGTCCCTGTTCAGGAGTAGAGACATTTAAATCTGTTTTAATCCTCAGGGAGAGCTTGTTATCTAGCTGACAAGTAGCATCAGGTATGTTAGAGGCATAAAAGATCATATGCAGTTGAACCAATTAGGGAATCTTAGCCCCAACACATCGTAGGTTCAGTTGTATTGGAGTTTGACTGGTTTTAAAATGGCCTTGTTATGTTGGATGTTCTGTTTTTACATAATTGTTAAATTACTTGTAATTGCCTAAATTAAGGTCTGTATAATTAATGTATAAATAATGAAATTAAAAGAATTCTTAAACTATATTTGATATGAATTCAACCTCTGCATGTACCTCGTTCATACTGATGAATGAGTGCACACACACGTACACACACACACACACACACACACTAATGAACAGGGCAGGAAGAACACCCGGGTGCATTGTACAGGAGCACTTCATCCTTGGATGTCTTGTAATTGGTACTATTTTAACTGGTGCAATTTTAACTCGCGATGAGTCTCGGGTGTTTATAAAACATAAGGGAAACACGTTGTCTTTGCTCTGTTAATGTCATCCAACTTCACCCTCTGCTTTCTCCTCACTCAGTGCTCTTATTGGCTAAAGCGATTTGCACTTTTCACACTAGTTGTTTGACAAATCTGAGAACTCACTGATTAATTGCTGATTCCTTAAAAGCACCCAACAGTTATCTAGCAGGTTTAATACCTTGCATTGATAGATGGATAGAATTTCTCTCTGGGATCAATAAAGTATCTGTCTAAACCTGCCAGCGTTTGAAGCGTCCAGCCTTCGGCGAGATTCAGATTGCATCTTTCGGTCGTACACCTGCAGTGACTGAGCCAGCAGAGTATGAAGACAGGTCTTAACCTTTAAGGCTTTTCCAGCAATGTCCAAATTGTTGACAAATGAGAAAATTGTCCTAAAATTGTGTAGTGTAGACCCAGCCTAAATAAACTAACCTAAAAGAAAGCACCCAGAACAACAAGTTTTTGAAAAACAATTTACTGTTTTTATCACATTTTTTCACATTTTTTATGCAAAGACCGGCCACAAAAAAACAGACGTCTCCTTTTCGGCACAATTGCAGGAAGGTTGTTAGAAAGAAACAAAAGCAGAAGAAAAATCTCAGATCACAATCATCTCTTTCTGTGTTGTCTGCGTGTGGGAGTGGGTAAGAGAGACTGGCCTGCCAGGCCGAGGCCAGGACTCCAGAGTTCAGCCTCTTTCTGCTTCTCCTCATGTTTGGCCTTGCAGTGTCCTGTAGTGGCGCTAGAGAGCTCAGCTTAGTTCACCTGAGGAGTCAGCCTGAGCCCCACCCACTCACACCCACACCTCTCTTCCTCCACCAAAGTCCAGCTCCGTGTCCCGCTGCTGCTCTGTCCTGTCCTGCACCGGTCATGACAGGTTGGCAATGTTGGCCAGGAAGCGCTGAGCCCACCACTCCTCCAGATCAATAGGCACAAAGTCTACAAAGGGGACAAAGAGCATAAGGGGACATGGGTCAATTAAATGCAGAAATACCACAATATAAAAATATTAAAATATCCATCACCGTTTAGCTTTTTATGAAGTACACACACAAAAGTCAGCACTAGTGAGACATTTAATGCCTGGTACACACTGCACATTTTTGCCCAGTTCTCCAGTCACGATTGTTAGTTTATTTTTTTTGTTGACCATCCGCCAAAACCTCTGCACTGAGGCAAATCAGTGATTGCTCAGGTGTAGTGTGACCCACTGATCGCCAGCAAACATCTAGCAGGTTTAATATTCTGAGCAGTCGGCCACTGTGAGTAAAGAGCAGAGATTACCTGCTTCTATAATCAAAAAACGTATTTATTTGTGTCAGTATACACTGTCCCTACTGGTTAAGTTTTCAGGACCAACAACAATAAAATTTTAAACAGTAAATGTAAATGTATACTTTCATCTTTAGGATGGAAAGAAGAAAGAAAATTCCAGCTTTACACCAAACTCAACTCAATTTCACAGTTCAGCCGAGTTTCCATGCCTGTGTTAATTCCAGAGTTACAGTGCGTTTTTAGCCTTATGTCATGTGTGATGTGGACGGTGTGAATAACCAATAGGAGAATTCACTCCTGCAGCAAACAACTCTCCCTGTTCATTTTTAATCAGGCTCCTGTCCTTATTTAACAAACAAACTTATGCACACACAACAGTAGCTGTGGCCAAAAAGTGCTTTTGTTTGTGTTCTATAATTTAACAGTTTCTTCATTGATGGTTCTAGGGGCGGGGCCACAGCTGAAATCTGATTGGCACCCTGAAATGCCCCGCCCTTGTCCGATGATCAGATTATGAGTAGATGCAATGAGCTAAATGTGAATGTACAGTGTGATTAAAGCTTATGTTTTTGCACTGACAATATTTATTTTTATAAAAAATGAATAAAATGCTGTTTGAGAGTATTTTGTCTCTGGACAGTAAAATTACATGTAAAATCAAAAAGGACATTTTTGCAGATAAGAGATTCCAGAAACAAAAGAAAAATCCACAGAAACCCAAAAATGAACACAGACAAAAAAAGAAGTATCTTTAAAAATATACGTTACATATATTTTTTCTGTTTTGAATTTGTAACAAACTTTTTTCTATTGATTCTTAACATTTTGATGTTCCATTCAAGCGTTTAAACATGGAGTGACTGGTGAAATAATACTCGGCCCCTCTATAACTATTAGGGATGTCACGATTCTCTAAATCCTCGATTCAATTTTATTTTTGATTTTAGGTTCACGATTCGATTCGATTATCGATTTTCTTTTTTTTACAGCAGAGAGGCCTATGTCTATGTCTATGGTCAGTCATTGGTTTGATTAATCAAAATTAAAAATAAATTTACATTTATTTATCTTATTTCAAAAGGTGGGCTTGATATAAGTGATGCAAAGTGATACAAGTGATCTGTAATACACCACATTAGGCACTAATGGTCAAATTTAAATAATTTAATTAAGATATA
Organism: Astyanax mexicanus; assembly: GCF_023375975.1. Taxonomy (NCBI): domain Eukaryota; kingdom Metazoa; phylum Chordata; class Actinopteri; order Characiformes; family Acestrorhamphidae; genus Astyanax; species Astyanax mexicanus. The sequence continues at coordinate 1,806,368 of NW_026040046.1, forward strand.
TATGTAATGCCATCTAGTGGCTTTTTTTGGTAGCAGCAGTGTGCACTATTAAAACAGCAATGTGCAACATAAAATAATACAAAAAATACAGGAACAGTCATGTACAAAATAATAGAACAATTAGAGCCTTAACAAACTGAACTCTATCCTACTATAACAGATAAACATGAAAAATAAGACCTGGTCCCTGAGAATGACAAGTTTTTTTCTTTACTCTTGAACTGTGGTATAATCGGAGGTTCATGCCATAACATGTAATTTTGGCACTGTTGTGCTGATTAGCACTCCCTGGTGAGTATTATTCCTTAAATACTGCACTTACGGGATGCTTTAGCTGCTTGATCTCGCCATGCTTCTGATAACCCCCCGTTTGCAGTGTGCCTCTCAAACCTCTGCTTGCTGTATGGTTAGCACTAGCTTCTTTAAAACTATGGCATGTCTTGGAACTGATGGTGTAGAGTGACTGGCTCTCTGGCTCTGCAGACAGATGAGGGTGTGTGCTGGATGTGTTTACAACAAAAGGTATTATTTGTTAGCTCCGAGCAAATTTAAACTGATCCAGTTTAATAAGCTAAATTTTTGCATCAAAACCTACTGCCTACGGCTTTTAGTTAGTCAGCCTCTGTAAACAGAGTTTACTAATTAATCCTGAACTGAAGTTACAGGTTAAAGGAGTGCGGGGGCTGGAAGGTCGCTGGTGAACTGTAAGCTGGAAAAGGTTTACATGTCACTCAGTGGGATCCAGAAGTCATGTTTTGAAACAGGACCAGACCTCGGCTGCTACAGAACGTCCTTGCTGTGGTGGAGCTAGAGAGCACAGCTGTTGTTCGGGCTGCTCCAGATTTACACCCAGGGTACACCCATTCTGCAGCCCCGTGGCCAGGTGGAAGTGTTTCAGTAACACCAGGTGGAGGAGGGTGTTATATTCTACAGCTGTTCAATAACCACAAACACTAGGGCTGTACTGCTTAGTCATTATCGGGATCAGAACTGGTAATCAAGATACCACAGACGTGTAAATGAGTATCAAACCAGTCAACGCAGGTTTTTACAAATTTTAAAAGCTAGAACAAGGTTAAAAAATGTAGGATATCGCTATAGCCAAAATGGCAAACATGAGTGAAACACAAAAAACTTTTTTTGCATAAACAAGGACAAGTCAAGCCTTAGATCAGCTGGCAAGAAACGAGTGTCCCTACAGATAGTCTGATCCTGAAACACAACTTTTCTCATTTTGCTTCTGAAATGTCGATTCGGTCTGAAAAACGTCTCTGCACTGCTCTCCCAAAACTGTCTGGAGTGTTCGTACTCCCAGAGGTTTAGTAAACATTATCGGGGACACAGAGATTTCAGCCATCATAAGATGGGCCACTGCAGTAAAGATGATTCTGCTTAAAGCAGGAAAAGTTAAAACTCTGCATTAAGCTTGTTTCAATTATGCCTACATCATCTGCTGAGGATACAGATCAATAACGGACATTGTTCACATAATGAAATAATTCCCTTGTAATAAACCACATCAAATGTTTAGTTTTTTTATATGATGTGCATGTAGTTATATTAACTGAGCAGCATCAGAGCGGGAAAAACATTTATCTCCATTTTTGTTTTTTGATACAATGCTAATTTGAGTCATCATCATCTTCATTATATCAGAAATTCAGAATCAAAGAACAAATAGAAATGCTCCAAAATGAATCATGTTTTTATTCTATTGTAAATGTTTGCGAGAAAAGAGATTGTGTGTGTGTTTTTTTTACAAATTGCCAAACTTACCAAAACTAAAACATTATTCGACTGCTGCACAAACAGCATTTGAGTTGTTTAGAAAATCTTATGTTTCCAAGCTCAAATTAACCCACTTTCATTTCCAGTTCCTAATTTCTAGCTAGGTCTGCCCAATTACACCATGCCTTTAGCACTGGGAGAAGGAATGCTAGCACATACTTCCACCACCTCACGTAAACAAAATGTCATTGGACAGCTGATATACAATTTAATCAGTCTAAAACAGTATGTAGAGTATACTGACTCTTCATGCTGGGGTTAGGACTCCTCTCGGCGTACTGCACTGGGCCTTTCCCGTTGCCTGGTTGGGCTCCATCCCCAAGCTTCTGTTCCACCTCCTGCCAAGCTGCAAACACACACATACCCGGTTCGTCAATATTTGCAAGACCAAAAAAAAAAAAAAAAAAAAAAGATAAGAAAAGATGAAAAAATACAAAATTACAAAAAACACCACAAACACAAAAAACACACAGCTAGAACATGTCAGAAAAGCTAAAACACTTCCTAGACCCCTCCAAACCCTCCAGCCTCCACTAATCAGATAAACAAAAGGCTTCTTAGTCTGGCTCTTAACTACAGACTGCGTGTGGACAGCAGGTGATCTCAAAGTGCTTACTGTGTTCAGTTTTGACAGTTTAGCTTAGTGAGGGTGAGAAACAGCTTAGCAGAAATCTGAAACCTGAAATCATTTACATGATGATGAATAAGCAAAACAGTTCAATTCAAAACAAACCTGGACCGTGGGTCATGGACTGACTGGCCTTGTTAGCTAAGCATGATAGATTACATGCAAAGTTGCATCAGCCATTAGGAGGGGTCTGGTCTGAAACAGGGAGGTTTTACTGAGATAAGACTTTTGCCCCCCCATCCCCCAGACAGCATGGGAGCACTGCTGCAACAGCTGAGGATCATTTGCAATGAACAAGAATGATTGGTTGAATATTCATATTATAACTACACGGACATGTCAAAAGACACAGTTATATTGTATTTTTTGTCCACGCCCCGTGGAAACTGAATGTGGATGTGATTTTTGCCAGAATGTATGTTTGCATTGACATGAGTGACTCCACCACTCACGATCATTTCCAAACACTGTGTTCACTGTGGCTTCTATGACGTACTTGTGGTAGAAAAATTAACTCTCCATTTGCATGCGGTCTTCAACCTTACTCACATAACACTTTACAACTTTATATTAATGGTTACAGAGCCATCTTTTAAGGTAACACTTCATATTCAGTTTATACTACTGTCCCATGACTTTTGGCATGTTAATGTAGTACTCGCATAAAAATTAAATTGGTTTGCAGAGCTTCATGATATCTTAAATTATGAGTGCTTATTAGCAGCACTACACTAGGAAGGGAGGCACATGGTCAGCAACAATACTCAAATCATGGCTTGAACTGCCCAGACTGTTTATTAAAATATATAACCCCAAGTGTCCCAACAAATAATTCCCCACAGAATTACAACACCTACAACACCTGCAAAATTCTGACTAGCATCTATATTCTTAAGCTGAAACTCAGTTTACGTCAGACCAGGCTGTGTTTCTCCAGAGTTCTTCAGATGTCCAGTGTGGGTGAGACTGTATGGAGTCAGAGCAGCCTAAGCTTCCTGTTCCAGGATGACAGAAGTTACCCCGGCAGGGTGTTCTGCTATTGTAGTTCATACTCCTCAAAAGTTTGGACGTGTTGGTGATCATTCTAGAATGCTTTTCTGCTGTACTAAGTTGTAGAGAGTGTTTATCTAATGCCTACCTTACACCTCATGTTTTTAAGGGATTTCTCTGTCGCAGACAAATTTCCAGGGTCGGGATAAAATCATAAGTCTCTGGCTAGAGTCGAGCTGCAGTCGAGTTGCGGGGGGGGGGGGGGGGGGGTCATCTCCATCGTTCAGTTTAAAGGTGGTTAGGATTAAAAGTTTTAGTCAGTCGGGTTTGTGTCCTCGCGCTACGATAAAATCAACCCTGTTTAATATTACCACAAGTCTTAAGACTCGGCTCACGCAAATAGTGACGTGAACTACAGGAAGAGGCAAGACTATATTACGTGACTGTTCACTTACAAACAATTTAAAAAAGAACACATTTTGCAGCTTACTGTAATATGTACAGTATTTTAAACGCATTATATTTATAATTATTTTATTTTGCACTACTTTGTCTTATTGTGCACTGTTATTTTTAATAAACATGTTTAATAAATACACATTTTGCAAGAATGATGTTCTTTATTAAATCTTAGTTCTAATTTTATCCAACAAAGGAAAATGTACAGCAGCGAAACGGTTTTCGCTGTAGCAAAAAAGGAGGTTAAAGAAGCCTATAATCAGAGCTGAACACAAAATATATTCTATTAAAATATATCATGAATTAACAGCGTGGCTGCAGTCTTGTAGTTAGTGATCCTCAGTCTTTGTAAAATCTTAGTCTGTGAGTAAAATTCTGTGACTAGTCTTTAGATGTGAGAGGGGGTGAGATTTCAGTCTTTTCAGAAAGAGTCTTTAATAAGAGTCTTATTAAAGTTGTGTAGCGTATGAACAGCTTTAGTAACTGTAGGCTTTTTATTAGCTCCAAACAGTCTGACCAGACTCTGTTGACCTTCCTCAACAAAGTGTTTCAGTCTGCAGAAATTAAGAGCCGCTCGCTGGATGTTTTTTCTTTATTACCATTTTCTGATGAACTATAGAGACTGTTATTCTGAAAAATCCAGGAATTTAACAGTTTTAGAAACACTGGCACCAGCCCTACTCCCACCAACAATCATGCTACCCTCAACATTTTCTCTCCATTCTGGTGGTTGGTGTGAACTTTAGCTGACACTATAGATGTACAGGTGCATATATTTTCACATAACTGACTAGAATTTATATTATTTCAGGCGTATCTTTTACTGCACAGAAATGACCTTAACTCATTAAACCTTAAAGCATTTCATTGGAAAACCATGAACCTGTGAGCTCCTGACTAAAATTAATCAATCCCTGGCATTGGAAGTGTCAGAGCTGGAGAGTCCTCCCAGCCTTGGCCTTTCTCCCGTGGAACCAGTTTGAGAGGCAGACACTGCTGGGGTTTATAAACCCCTGTAATCTGTATTTTCTACTGTTTGTAGACATCATCTACATGGGCATACTAAATGTCAGTATACTTTTTTTTTTTTACCTCAAGAGTTACCTTAGGGTTGGGAATACCCACACCTATAAACATTGTGAGGTGTTATCTAGTAATGCTGAACACATTGTGCCAATGGCAAGGCAATCTTTGTTATGGGAGCTTGAGTGAGGTCTGATAGTGGATGACAGACGGCATTTAACATTCCTCGATCCACAGTCTCACATGGACAGCACAGTGGGTGGTAATGTCTGTGACCGGTGGCTTCTGGTTAGAATTGTCCATGAAAATAGACAAGCAGCTCTGCCAAAAATCATATCAGCATTCATAGCAGGAGACCCCCACACATGTCCTACAGATCAGTGCAACATTATTTAACTTCCATGAGACACAATACTGTTTACTGTCCCATGCCTTTTGGCATGTCAAGAGTTAAAACATAAAAGAATGAAGCTCTTCAGGAGGAGTGTAGAAGATCTCTGATTTTGGATGATCAGTGTACATGATAGACTCACCTTCATATACAAATCTGACATTTTCTTCATGTGCTGGAGTGAAGCCTTCCACTGTGTTGTCCTCTTTTGGCGAGGTCGATCTGTGGTAGCGCTTTCCATTCAAGCGCTGAAAGACAATTTTAGGTGCCGGTGAGCTAAAAAAGAGCAATGAAGAGAGAAAAAGGATAAACAAGTTTAAAACCAGGCCAATAGGAATAATCAAAATACCACTGCTGCTTATACCAGACACGAGCAGTGTTTTATACTAAATAACAATCGATAATGGGTCGCAAAAAAAAAAAACTGCATAATTTAATGGTGGTTTGATGTGTGCTCAAGTAATCCTCCAATAATCCAAGTCAGAGGTGAATAGATCCAGATGTCTGAAGAGTATAAATGCCTCTAAAAGTAACCTCACAGAAAGTTAAAAACGTTTTGCAGTAGCAAAGTGTGCCCTAAAGTGTGTTTAATGTCAATTATGGCAGAGGGGTTAAGGCATAAAACAGGGTATTTTGTCTAGAATTGCCACCATCATTTTACAATCAACATTTTGTTCAGCACACACAAACAGTTTGGATAGTAAATACATGGCTATATTTGTGTTTTACACATAGTGACACACGCATCCATTCATCATTACTGAAGAAATCAGTGTCTGGGCTTCTCTACCCAATTTTACCATTTCCATTCAAAACGAAGGACTACTGTCGTGTCTGAGAACTAAGGAACTGATCAGGAATATTTTTTGCTGCACCAAGCTAAGAATTCCCTCAGGCACATTCACTCATCTGTTACCTGTTAAAAAGGTCCAGCTCAAAACCAGCCTTGTTTTGAACTTGTTTTGACCTGCTGGACATACAGTAGCTACCATACATAGCTACACAGCCAAGCATAGGCTTCTAAATAAGCAGAACAGCTTAAAATTGCCCATGTCTACGAAATATATAAAATATATTCAGTAGATACAGTATAGTAAATGAAAACTCAAAAAATACTTTTAGCCTCTTCATTCTACCTAATAGAATTTGTTTCAGTTTGAGTGCTTTATTTATAATACAATAATAACATTTTAATAGACTTCATGGTCAATAATTTATGACATTTTATTAAAATGATTAGAATAGTCAAATAGAGGTCTACAGGGAGAAGCTTTAATGAAACAATACTTTACCTTGGGTATACCTTCACCTTAACTTAAGTACAGTACCAGTCAAAAATGTAGAAACACATGGTAGACAAAAAATGTGTTTGGCCACACACCTTACATAAAAACACAACCCAGGTGGTTTGGGATGAGCTGGAGTGCAGAGTGAAGAAAAAGCAGTAAACAAATATTTAAAAACTCTACAACTCCTTTAAGACATGAGAAAAAACATTTCAGATTCTCCCACATGAGAGAATAATGCCAAGAGTGGGTAACATTGCCACAAACAAGAGGTGCAACTTTGAAAAATCTTAAGTATAAAATTTAACTATTTTTGTTTACTTCTTAATTGCATGTGTTCCTTCATAGTTTTGTTGAAAAATAATGAAAAGGGGTATGTCCAAACTTTTGACTGGTACTGGCAGTCTATAGGAGACTTGTGGAACCAATTAACGTAATGTGGAACTAATGGAGTATCACATTCAGTAATATGCTTAAGAAAAATATTTGTACTTTAGGCAGTTGAAGTGATGCTGTTGTTTTTGTTCTTAATAAAGCGCCACAATCAGGCTCATAGTTTGTTTGTTACAAAAAGAGCCAAAAGATGGAGCATCTAATGATAACAGTAGGAGAGAACCCTGGTTTCAAGCATTTAATATAAGAGCTCGAGGCCCATAACAACATTTCATCTCAAAAAACAAAACATGGTTATAATGAAGATTCATTGTTATTATGAAGTAAATAAAGGTGAGACTATACAGAATTATCAGCCTCTTTATTTGTTCCACAAAATGTACCGAAAACGTCCCGAACCGTGGGGTTTATACTGAAGTGTGAACTGAAAGTGAATTTTGTGTCCCATTACACTCCTGGTCCTAATTCCCCTCTGAAAAAGAATACCACCTTATTTACTACTCTTTAGCACAATGTAAATGTACTTACTTAAATTTTACCTTCATGTTATTTTGCACTGTTCAGATGTTAACCTTAGATGTTAGCATTTTTTAAGGTTTAAATTTTGGTGTAACACAAATAACAAATATTGCACAGGCATCTGGGTAGGTGGAATAATCAGCATAGCTAAATTGTAGAAAAGTGAGATTAAAAAACATTCATTAAAGCAATTAAATAATTGAACAGAACAGTCCTAAAAATATTTACTTTTAAAAACAGCTAGTTTTATTTCTGCACACAGACATTCCATTTACACACTGTACTGTAGTAATGCTCTCAAGATGTTTTCAGAATGTCACTTAGGAACTTTAAGAGTAAAAGTAGAGTACACGGTTTGATTAGGAAAACATTACAAGCTTTTAAAGGGTCTGTAACACTATGGATTACATTTGGATTCAAAATATGGATTAAATATTTAATAGAGCTGCAGCACTGCGCATGCGTCAGTTCGCTGTGTGCTGTTAGATAACTTCCTTAGATACACAACTCGTCTCTTTGGAAACTGGAAAGCGGGGTGTTATGGAATAAGGGCTGCTAATGCTAAGCGCGCTAGCTGTCATAACATACTGAATATGAAACTGTTAGACTAAAAGACCTGGGAGTTCACAGAAACGGGAGTACTGTAGTCAATTAGGTTAGCTAGCTGATAGCTAACGCTAGCTCTGGCTGAATGTAGCTGTAACGTTTCTGTTCGTGTAAAGCTAGTTAGCTTAGGTAAGCTAACGCTAGTTAGTTAACTAGCCAGGCTTATGTATTACAGCGTTCTGGTGGAGAATGTATAGCTATATTATTATATTTTGCATTTAATAGGAGAATATCAAATGTTTAATCGTAGTTAAACTGCTGTTACCGCTAGCTAAACAGTTGAACTCAGCTCGCTAGCTAACGACACCACCACAGGTTGGAGAGACTATGAGCAGCGCACACAGGCTGGAGAGAGCAGCACTGACAAGGTCAAACCTCATACTGAAACATAACAACCCGAATAAAACCTGTTCTACTTAAATAATACAACTTTTCACCTGCTTCGAATCGGTTTAAGACGTTGAACTAATTCCTGCTCGGCAGTGGTAGAGGTGAGTTTATGGAATTTATGGGTTAGTCTTATGCGTAAACGTCACCAGAGTTTAAAGGACGTTTCACCCACATGGAGCAGAGGGAGGCTTAACCAGACAGACAGACAGACAGCTAGCTTAGCTAGTTACTCACCTAGACTCAAGCCAGTGATTCTGTTTGTGCTTTAAGTCGTTGGATTTGCTGTCGATCTGCTGCGTTGGGCCTGGAAATACACGCACATATATTTTATAGCAATGAACCTAAAGCAAGTTTACACATGCACACGTGCTAAGAAGCTGAACTAGGACAGGTAGTGTGGTGTAGTGAGGTGCATGCCGCAGAGACCCCTACCTGTCCTCCGTTGTGTCACTAGTTTGCTGGGACCTCTGGTTATTGTGTACATCATGTGAGAGAGCAGCCCAGTTCTCTTCCGATCTCCAGAGCAGAGTGGTGAGGTGTGTAAGTATGTAGGAGAGCAGAGCAGGGAATAGATGCAGTCAGCCAGACACCCTTTCTTCCCCCTCAACCTTCAGGTTTAACCAAGTAGACAACAGTCTTATGTTTGTCGTTCCTGAGTCAGCCGAGTGTCCGTCCGCCTGCTGCTGCTTCTTCTCCGTTAAGTTACTTAACGCTTTAACGCGGTGCCTTTTCCAATCCCCCCCTCCTTCTCTTCTTCCAGCAGCAGCAGCCCAGTTATGCTCAGCTTTAGCTTAAAGCCTCCAGAAATCAGCCAGCCCAGAGTTAAAAGAGGGTCAGCCCGGGTGAGAAAGGGGGGCAGGGGCAGGAAGGTGTTAAGTATCCTTGTGTCAATGTTAAACTGAAGGACACGCACGGCTCGGTCTGTAGGGCTGCAGGTGACCCTGTTTATCTCACGCCGCTCAGAGCCAAGCCCCGCCCCCGGCGTTGACGTCGCAACACGCCCCCTAACCAACCACGTGTAACCCCTTCTTTTCCGTGTTTCAGATTTTTATTTCTCTATATGCTTCTATTCACTATCAAGCAAGCTTAAGTATTTTGGAAATGTGTAAGTATTTGACAAAAGATCAAAAGCAAGTGATTGTAAATAAAAATCAAATTCTTGCTATTTATGTTTCTCGAAGGTCGAAAATTATTTCTCTACAAGCAATATTTTTGCTTATCATAATTGAGGGGTAAGCTTAAAAATAACGACAATTATAAAATGTAAAAAAGTGCAAAAGCAGAATGGTGTTGCTGGGTGGTTGCTATAGTATTTAAGGTGGTTTCTAAGTAATTGCGCTAGTCTTTCTAGGTGGTTAGTAAATAGTTGCTGTGGTTTCCCAGGTGTTAAGATTGTGTTGCTAAGTGCTTGTTTAAAAAGTGAAATTAAATTGCTATAGTAGCTGCTTGTATCAGTACCAACAATGAACAGTAAAATTGTAGGATGAATTACACTAATAAAAGAATAACAATGTAGATCACATAATTTGATAACACAACCACAATAAAACTGATAGTCTTTGATTTTCATAACATTGTTATTGTTATCTTTAAAGTTCAATAGTTCTCTTCCTTCCTTCCAGTTTGGCTCAAGTTATCTGACTCCTTGGGGGAAAACATTTAGTGTATGTTGAGTCTACATTACTGATCTACAGTGCAGTATGGTCCAGACAGAGCCACAGCAGTTCTGGAATAATGGGTTAAGTCCACTTCTTCAATGGTGTAATCAGATGAATAGACTTTTCTGCATGCCCCAGCCTGCGCAAACACGGCGCAGCCATGAGCCCTTGAAACGTATCAGGCAGGCTTATGTGAGGCACCTTAATGTTGTGTGCTGTCTACACTATGTGGGTCAAAGTGGACAAGCCTGTTAACCTGCCTCATACCTACTTCATTAAATTTGGTCACAAATATAGGTAGAAGGTGATAGAAATTGTAATCTGATGCAACTGTTGCATCATTTGATCACACGCAACTCCCCCCCATTCACACCACAAGAAAAACAGAGCAGTTATTCAACACCCTTTATTTGTTCTTTCCAACACATTCCGATGTATAATGAATTAGGTTCTTAAAGGCAATTTCATCAATGTTACAATATTTCTGTGTTTAGAGGTAAGCAGTCATAGTCAAGGTGGAGTTTGGTGTGATCTACTAAAACATTTTTTACCATAACACAAATACAGCCATTTGTAGCTATTCTTAAAAAAAAAAAAAAAAAAAAGTTTTATATGTAATGTTGATGGTAAAACAGTGGCAATAAAAATATTTTATTTAATCTGTTCAAATTCTTTATTCTTTTAATAATGAACTTAACTTTGTTTATTATTTTATTTGACTTTTTGTGTTATCATCTTTGGATTGAGTGGTCTGTTATTTTGAATCACACAGTCCGTGGTAACAATATAACGTGGCTTAGTTTAAGAGATACAAGCTTAGCTTTTATCCAAGATATTGGGCACATAAATGTCTCTGGTAGATATATAACTGAATACGAAAACAATGTGAATTTTCCTTGAATGAAACAGCAAAAATTTATATTGTGCAGCCCTATCAAGAAGCATTAAAAATATTCTGATGTCTAGTTCAGTTACCCACCTTTTTTTAGAATGGAAAGTTTTACACCAAACCCACTCTGAATTACCTTTACAGAAGTATCCAGAATTTGCCTGATTGTACATTTTAGACTTATTAACACATGCATATGTAGGCTATGTCTCTGGTAATCTACAGTAAACTATAAAAGCTGATTTTCTGCACAGACAGAGACCACTACATAACTAATAGTGATTATCCAAATTCTTTTAGAGCTACTTTTACACTCAGTCTGTATCTTTAACCCACCCATCAGAATATTCTAAGAAAGAAATGCCTTTCCAGTTGTACTAAAATGCACCAATGTAACCAGACAAAAATCGTCTAGCTCATGTTAATGTGTTCTAAATGATAAATGAAGAGTCTGGAGATAGCACTCGCTTTAAAGTCCAAAGCGAAAGCTGCTGATTCACACGGCCTGGCAGCTGATCCCAGGTTATCTAGTCTGAGACTAGTGTTATTGCTGTTGGTTCAGTCTGATAATGAAGATCAGAATTGATTTAATAAGATGTAATCTGCTGTGTATGTTTGGATTAGAGCCTGAATTTGCAACAGGGTAGATTTCATTGCAAATTATTCCAAGAACAATCCATGTAGTCTGTACTGAAAGAATGGTGTTTTAACACATTATGTTATGTTATCATGTTAATATTTAGCAACTTTGTTGTCAATATTAGCTAGATCAGTCATGTTCATTTTATTTTTTGCCAATTTTTTTCAAGGGGGGATAAAGTTGTAGTCTTACACTTCTTACTGCTAAACTGACTAAAAGCAGTTATTATAAACATATCTTTTATACATATATATGTGCTCCCCTGAGTCAGTATATACAGTACATTTAAATTCTATAAATGTTTAAAATTCTATTTTATGTGTTTTGGAATCCCGTTATCAGATCATCAGTACTAGGTCGTAAACCACATCAGTCAGGCAGCCTGAAGTTCTATGGATGCGTATGGTGCCTGCCACCGCATTGCTTATAACTACATTTAAAAGCAACAGCATTTTAAAGAGAACCATCAACTCTTTGTCTTGAAAATATTCAAGTTGCTGCTGAGAAGGCAAAGAGTAGAGAACCTTTCTCTGTATGAGACGAAAAGCAGCTGTGTTCAGCAGGACAACAGACTTTTTCTGTCTAATCTTTCTACTAATCTACATCACTGTAACGCAAACACCTCATTATGCAAAAATGGCAACATTACAGGAAAATGAAAACCCGGTTATCTTTTAATGGACCTCAATAAGAATAGATTCTTTTGTAACATTTCTATTGGTCCATTCACCATGTTTTATTTATGAATTATGTAAAAACTACCAGATGTCAAAAAGTGGAAAACTGCAAAAATGGAGATACATGGTTTAAATGTGACCATAACGATATATGCCAGAAGGGTTGTGGATATATTCTCTTAAAAGTAACTTCAGCTACTTTATGGTGAATCTATTGATGCATATGAAATACGAATATAATCCTCCAGAATTTGAGCTGTGGAGGATCGGAACTGTTATTCTGGGATAAGGTGGAGTGGCGGAACAAATATCTAACATCCATAACAGACCTTATGTTTTCTAATTTTTCATTTCTAATGTGGTGGATTGCAATCAGATCATCACAACCATGATCCGTAAGCTGCCTATGAGGAATAGGGTATGGTACTGCAGTTGTATCACTCATTATATTGAAATTTTGTTTTTCACGAACGTTTGGGCATATAGTGTAGGTGTGCGTTACTTTTCATGGTTAAGGTATGCTGTTTGCGTAGTTCAGTGCATGTTTAGGACTGTATGATGTGTGTGTTTTTGGCACTGCAGTGGTCAGTAGTGTTGCTCACAGTCCTCTGTCAGACTGTCTGTGATGTAGTTGATGTTTAGTAGATGCTGGTAGTACTGCTTCTCCACAGCGGTGTTCACTGTCCAGGCCACTACCTCCACACCCCTCTCTGACCAGTACTGGACAATATCCCTGAGAAACACACACACACACACACAATAAATTAATGTTGAAGTTTAATTCATTAAAAAAATGTTGAATCACAAAGGTCAATTACAAAGAAGCTGATGCTCTAATGTTTAAGCACACACCTTCTGTAAATTGCACCTCTTGCTGACACAGATGTAAAAATGTACACACACACACTTTCTGACTAGTTCATATAATACCAGGGGTGGATTAGTGGGCTTCTTTTGGAATAAACTGGGAATTTTGTGATAATGTTAAGCTTTGCATCATTTTTTTCTGTTGTAGAAAAACATGCTCTTTCAGCTTCAGCTTTTGAACAGAAGGTTTGACATTTGTCTCCAGGATTTGCTGGTATGTAAAACACATTCTCAAACCACACAATATTTCCAATGACAGACAGAAGCATACCCTCAACGAAGATCTACTCCCGCACCTTTGCTGATTGTTGCTAAAGTTGTATTTTGAATTCATTAGTACATACCACTTGTTCCTAGAGGACATCTGGCTTCAGTAGGTGTTTTAAAGCATACCCAACCGATGTTGAGTTATCAAGGTTTTCTTTCCTTTTTTCTTTCTGTTCGTACATTGGAACAGGGCTTGTTGGCAGTTCTACATGGAAATCTGTATTTCTTTCTAGGAAATGAGCAGTTCTTTTATCTGGTGTTCTTCTAGTTCTCCCGATGGCATCCTGATCTCCACATCTTGACCATCAACTTTTAACCTTCCCCTGTTTTGTGGACATTGCTTGCTTTTTCAGATCTTTAGACAGTTCCTTATGCCTGGTTCACACTACACAATTGTAAGAAATCAGACTCTTCTGGCTGCTCTCCTAAAATACGTTTTGAAACAAGACTATTCCTCTTGAGAGAAGAATGCCCACTTGAGAATCTCTTTTGGGTTTGCCCGACTATTAGGTGGTGCTCCCAAGTTAGTCTAAAATGCATAGATTCTAATGGAGCAATTGAGCTAAATTTTGCAAATGTTTGATCATTTTTATACTGGAATTTTCTCAACAGAGAATGTTTTAGTATTGTAGATATCAGTTTAAAGCTTTTCAGCTTCAGTTATAAGCCTTTTAAAAAGGTTTATAAAAAGTGCTAAAAAAGTAAAAATATTCTAGTGTCTTACTGCATAAAACGTGATTGCTGTAGATAACAGAAATATTTTCTTCTACTTTTTAAATTAAAGGAATATCCCATTGAATTTGTTAGTTACTATTTTTTTATTTGACTTTTTAGCTGTTCAGCTTTTTTACTGCATTTACAGAGGACTCACTTGTGGGCTCCCTCTAGTGGTTTGCAGTATTTTGTTTTTCATAAATAAGGCAGGCTCTCCATAAACAAGCTCTAGCTATACATAAAAGACTACACAATCTCTGTTGCCGACTGGTCTAGATATTAAGAATGTTAAAAATTTGCATTTGTGACTCGCGGGTCACCAGTAGGTGACGGCTCATTAAATGTTTTTTAGTAGTTTATACTACAACACTAACAAGTGGTACATAATGGCTGAGCTCTGCATTTATAAATAACAAGCTCTGCATTTATAAATAACAGTCTGTGATTAGAAATCCGGGTAGTGTAAACTATACACGTGGTGCCCATAGTTTTTTGAGTTTTTGTACAAAATTTGAAAAGTCACACTTGGTGACTTGGCAATCACCCCATTTCTTGAACACTCTTGGATGATACAGATTCAAGTGTTTTAGTTGGAATTTCTATAAATGTAATGCACAGGCCTAGTTAAAACAGAGGCTAAGACTGTAGTGAGGCCAACTTACATGGAAATGTAGTTTTTTTGCAGCAAAAAGGCAGACACGCCACACAAGTTCCACAGCAAATGATGATGTGCCCAATCCAGAAGCACATCCATCCCTTGCATCCACAGGTATTTCCAAGCTGAGGTAAAGCGAGGTGATCCGTCACCAAAGCGACTCAAACTCCATGGACGGTGCGTCAGTGCTGTTACAACTTCTGGATCAGCCTGCCGCATCTAGAAAATGAGAGAGATGAGACACATTAGCTTTCTTTTCGTGGATAGGTATGTGGCTGTTGTGTGATGCACTTTACCCAATGTGGAGATTGTTTTCACATTATTTTGCATTTTAACCACTTTAAAGTTAAATTTGACGAGACAGGCGAAGCCTCAGAAATCATGCTAGCTCGAAAGCTAGCGAAAGCACGCTTGACTTTGTGCAATGCTCACGAAATTCGTTTCACTGTTAATATGCCGAGGCCTTTACCCTGTAGATGACTTTTGGCTCAAAGGAGCAGACTATACTGGAGTTGTAGAGAACTGGATGCTTCTGATACAATTTCTTCAGAGCTGCAGCGGCCTAGATAGAGAAGAAAAGTAACAGTCAACAATATTTACATTATTGAACCTTCACATCTTACATAAATAGGAACTATAAGCAAGTTGAATCATATTTTTTTAATCTTCTTTACTGGGTTTCTTTCATCACACTTGATGACCCTACCTCATCTGCATGACCTTTGACATCAAAATAGATGGTCAGCTGGTGTTTGATGCATTCCTCCACTGCCTCCTGCAGAGTCGGGACCTTCTCACCACGGAAACGGTCACTATGGACAACCAGCAAATAAACATTTAGTGCTGCCTTCAGTGAGCATCTTTACCTCACAATTTTAAGAGTTTTTCTCTTATACCATAGACTCTGTTAGCTCTGTGAAGGCAGCCTTCAGGGTGGGGTTATTTAAATGAGTAGGCGGTCTCTCCACAGTCTTTCTTCCTCTTCTGGTCTCTACTGCGCAGACTCGTGTTTCAGGATCGCCAACATGGAGGAAGATTTTGGCTTCATTTTCATTGAATGAACGGGAACGGCGACACGGCGTCCATCTTTTTTACAGTCTCTGTCTTATACTATCTGCAGTATACTGCCCTCTGCTGGGGCCACAATATTACAGAGTTTTTTGTTCTTCTTAAGAATGGACGTTTAGTAGGCTGAAGATTCTCCACAAGAGGACACTATTGATACTTAAACAGTTTTTAGTGCCTTGCAGTGGGTGCACCTCAAAGTCTAGGTTGAAACAAGGTAAACCAGACTTTATACAGAAGGCTGTATTAACACAGCACAGTTAACTGAATAAACACATGTATTTGCAAACTCCCACTACATGTCACCTTTTGTGGTTGTTCGTGGCATTTTGTAAGGCACTAGAGGCTCTGAGTTACCAAGACAGGAGTGAATTACAATTATATTAATGGCAGTCAGTTGACTTGGTCCTTAACTTAGATACAACGACAGGGTGACCAAACGTCTGTATTTCATTTTCTCAATTTTTTTTTTCAGAAAGTGATCTGTGTAAGAAAGTGAAATGTCCTGGTTTTAAATTACCTTCATTGGACCAGAGAGCAGTTGACAGTATGACTGTCAGCGTGGAGCTCTCCCTCCCCCCCTTCCGGTGCAGTCTCACAGTAAGAGCACACACACAACACATAACGCCAATTGTTTTTTGAGATGGCTGACAAAAGCCTCAGCCAAAATGCTTGGAAGAACACAAGGTAGGAGAAAGCAGAGAGTGGAGTTTGTAATACATATTTTTAATCCGATTTTGTGTCCTTTTACTGTAATGCAAAAACATTTCATGCATCATGACAAAAGTTTTTGTAGAGCAGACAGACTCATTGCGGGTTCCTACTGGTTACAGACTGATGAAGTACAAACCCTAATGCCTAAAAGATTCCAGATTACAAGATCCTCTGAAAGTCATGTAGTGTGAAGATAGCATTACAGGATGTAAAGAATCTGCTGCTGATGTCTTGATACAGATACCAACGGACACCTTCAGAGCACTTGTGGAGTCTAACTCAATGGGTCAGAGTTGTTTTGGAAGCTTGAGGGGGCTGCTACACTATGTAAGGCCTTATTGGTGGAACACTGTGGACTTCATGAGTTAAGAAATGATAGAAAAAAAAATAGAACAGCCTTCATTGATGCAACGGCTGAAAATGCAGTTTTTCTTGGGTGCATTTATAATTCCATGTATTTAATCTATGATCAAGCCAAAATAACCAGATAAAACATTTTGAATGTCTACACATCATTGATGGTGGAGCTGTTTGCTAAGGAACACTGTTCTCTCGACATCTCCATTAGATAAATTACCTCAGTCTGTGCTTGGCTGCTGCATCCAGTTTGCCAATTTCTGAGAAGCGCAGTTTGCTAAGAGGTCCTGATCCGTTGGTTGTCCGGTCCACAGTTTCATCATGCATTAGTATAGGAACGCCATCAGCAGTGAATTCCAAATCCAGCTCCACTCCTGTTGCTCCATTTGCGCTAGCCTTGGAGAAAACAGGACAAGAACACTGAGAAAGAAAACTAAAGTCTAGTACATTAAGTCATGATTAGGATTTAGGTCATGTCTTACATAAAAAGAGGAAGAACTGCTAGCATTGGTACTGCTGGTTGACCAACGATTTCCTCCAGTTGGCACATATATAACCTTATAACAAATACTGAACAAATATGTCTGAAAACAAATGTGTCACAACCATTGCTAAAACAGTAATATCTTATGTATAAAAAATGTCATGATCAGACCATTCTGTTTCTACTGACCAGCCAGTATAGAGTAATATAAAGATTATATGGTACCATAGAATAGTATATGGCAGTATAATGTTGTATAAAGTAGTATAGGGTGTACAGAGTTGCATGGGGACAATAGGGTGGATCAAGCATAAAGATTTTTTTTTGTGCAATATTTGGGTGTTTTTTTTTTTATATTTAATTTGTCCTTTTCCATTCAGTTTTTTATGTGCATTTTCAAAATTCACAAAAAGTCTGTGTATGTAAAACTTACATACAAAAACGAATTAGTAACACACATTTTGGGTTTGCTAATACAATAATAAACCATAGCAATAAATAAAATGCAACAAAACAAAAAATCTTGATTCCAGATATTTAAGGATATTTGTGCATTCTGCACAGACAAAGTCAAAGTTTAGACTGCGTTGTTTCTGCTTAGTGTTTTTAAGTAAACTGCAAGCTTATCAATTACAAAAATGAACCGTTTGTACCTGAAAAATACAGTGATAAGAATTGTTGGGAACACAAGCTAGCTTACAGTAATGTTTATGCCAGGGACCCATTCTGCTTTCCCTGCTTGTGAATATAATTCTGCTGGTTCAGCAGCTAAGAAGGCTTCACTGTTCCCCACTTCCCCTTTCCAGGCTTAAGGGGTTTATTTTAGACTAAATGGATCTCAAAATGAGAAGACTATTGACAACCGTGACAGAAACATTAATGTGGCCTGAACCTAGACCACATCTTCCATATACTAGCACTACAGTAATAATAATAATAATAAATATTATTATAATAAAAATAATTATTAATTTGAACTATTATCGTAATGGGCAAACCAAAGTGTTCTGCATCACACACAAGTGATATGTGGCCCATATTTGGTGACATTATTTGTTGCCATCAGGGAAACATACTTAGGTTTTTAAGCTGATGAATTCTGTTGATTGCAACGATGGTGGACCACAGATCACTTCAATCTAGGACAATGGTTTCAAACGTGTTCTCAGAAACCCCTGGACTAGTTCACAGTTTCTTATTTCTCAACTATCCCTGCAAGCTGAGACATGTGCTGAAGGTCAGACCAGCTTGAGAAATCTCTGCTGATATAGGTAGATAGCAGAGATGCACAGTATAGGTCAGTCTGTATGTTAGGATGTTATCTTTAGATGTTTTTAACTTCCCCGCTGAAAAATCCATCAAGTCTAGGTTTTGTTGGTAGCTGATATTTGATGGTTGGTTAATAGCCTGTTAAACCAAAAAGAGACATTTCGTATTCTGGTAAAAACTAGCTAGCTGGTTAACCAGTTGTTTTTCTTCTAGTCATTATTTCACGTGAAGGTCCCTCTCTGGAGAGAATAATGAGAATATTACGGGAATATTATGGACCTTACCGCCCGAATAGCAGCTATTGTGTTCTCCGGAGCATCGTGTCCTCCGCCGCGGTGAGCCACGATAGACACCCCCCCGGGGGCGAGCCTGGCCCCCGGCCGCAGCACTTGCTTTACTCGAGAGACTGGAAGCTGTGGGAATCGGAACAGCACCAGAAAGAGGTAGAGGGAGGCCGTGAGCCCCGTGGACCACACCGCGCTCCTGGTTCCGAGCAGGACCACCAGGAAGACGGCCGAGAAGCAGGTGATTCCGTCCCCCAGCTGCAGCATGCTGTCGGCGGGTAATATTAAACATATAAACACTACTAAAATAAACAGGAGAACCAGCACGCGACTCTCCATACAGCTGCTGCGGCGGAGCGGTCAGTCAGCAGGCAGCGCTGAGCTGAAGGCGGGAAACAGCGGCGAGGTGTCGCGTTTAAAGCTGTTTAGAGGAAAACCTCATTTTCCTCAGCAGCTGTCAAAAACCCGCAGCAGCAGCAGCAGCCCGACACCGCCGGAGAGACGCTCCCCGAACCGGAGAAGGACGCTTGGCGTTAGTTATAGCGCGTTCCTGAATGCACGGTATTCGCGCAGGCCAGCTGTCATTAGTCACTGCTATTGTCTGCGTTTTAGGAGCGCCTGTTTGATGCAGAGCTAGGCTGCGTTTGCTGATCGTTAAAGCTATGTGTGCAGATGATTTGTAGAGTGTGGCTGCGTCCAGAAACTTTTGCTACTCCTCCTCTCCTACTCCTCCTTTCCTACTCCTCCTCTCCTACCCTGGAAGAAGGTGGAGGAATCGAGGAGAGGAGAGGAGGAGGAATGGAGGGAATGAGCTGCAATTGGGGAAATGGGACAGCTGATCACTTTTAGATGGGATGTTGACTACCGTTGAACTGAGCCAATCACAACGCTCACTTTCAGCACGTTTCAGAACATTACTATCACACACAGCTAAAAATTCAGATATTCCAATAAAATCCTGAGTACTCCCAGCCGCATTTTTGGCCGCATTTCTGGCCAGTGACTCTGGCAGCCCTGTCTGACCTCAGCCTTATGAGGGTTTCAGTTTACTCATCAGTCCCTAAGTTAAAATAAATAAGTAAATAAATAAATTAATTAAAATTATATATATATATATATATATATATATATATATATATATATATATATATATATATATATATATATATATATGTTTTTATATGTATAACATGATACACATAGGGTCATAAATATAGTTTTACTGAGCATACAGTTTATCTAAACTATAAATTATATTACTGCTTTACTGGCTGTTTAATTAGATAAGGAACCTAGTTGATTAATATGTTTATGACGTATATTTGGGCGTTGCCTTCCCCATTTTCGCGTACTCTGTGGGCGTAGATGCAGTGATGTCATTGGAAAGTCTTCCGGAGTAGGATACACTGATGTAACCTCCGTTGGAAGCCTACTACAGGTGGATTTTAAGCGGCTTCTTTCGTCTCCTACGGTATTCGGACAGGCGGCAAGATGGCATCATGAAATCAGTTTCCGGGTCACGGAGGAGAGGAGGAGGATCGGTAGGAAAAAGGAGACACTTTTGGGGTTTCTGGACGCAGCCTGTATAATCTGCGCGAACATTTTTTCACTACAGCCTGCACTCTTTCACAGACAACCACCAGGGTTGCCAGATTGTTACATTGGCACACAGGTAAAACCAGGTAAAAGTCACTGGGTAAACCGTGTTTCAAATCTGCTAAAATGCAAATAAAACCGCTCAAAAAGGCGATGTTCAGCATATCAACAATATTCGATGTTTGTTTAACTGGGCCCTAATATAAAATAAAATAATGTATATTAAAATATCAATTAAAATATTTAATTGTATTATTGTATTATATACTAGTGCATCTCGAAAAATTGAATGTCATTAAAAAGTAATGAAAACACTTCAGTTTAAAATGTGAAACTCATGTATTATATAGATGAGTACTTTTGGCAGTGTGGTGAGTGTGCAAAGTCCTGCTGGAAAATGGAGCATGAAGTGCTGTAATATTTTGTGGGAAACCACTGCACTGACTTTGGACTTGATATAACACAGTGGACCAACACCAGCATATGACATGTCTCTCCAAACCATCACCGATTGGTGGAAACTTCTCACTAGACCTCAAGCAGCTCAGACTGCCCCCCAATCCCAAACCGCTCCCTACTCACTCCGCCCCTCTACTCCGCCTCCGTTTGCGCGTTCAGGTGGAGTGCTCGCCACATTAAGGGCTGTCCCAAAGTGATTAGGACGGAGTGGGAGTGGACTATAAAACCCTCCAACAGCGAGTGTACACCAGAGCACACTCAACCACCACGCTCCACGGAAGTGCAGCTTAAAAAGGAGAATGGAGGAAACACCGTACAAATGTTCCGACATCATTTTCAGCAAAAGTGTCACAGACTGACGGGTCAAACGAAAATCTCTCCTCAAGCAGGTCTCTGGATTATTGTAGAGACGTAAAATGGGCACTGCTGAATTAATCTGGATGTACAGCATCCTGCCTCGCTGCAAAGAGACATGTTTTAAATATCATACAGATGATTGATTTTATCTCATAAAAACTATTTGAATACACACCTCATTTTTATCCGCAAACAACATTTAGGCTGTGAATTTACCTAATTTACCTATTTTCTTTACCACTGAACATACACATTAGATTGTAATGTCTATAATAGACTATCATAACTATCGTTATAGACATTACTATCAATAACATTATTATCATATTTACACATTTTTTTTTTTTATTAAAACATAACTACACATTTGTACTACACTTGCTGATGCAGTAATGCAGCACGATGTAGCAGGCACTTGCGTCTCCTGACAGCTCGTATTCCCGCTTGGAGATTCTGAAACGATATCAAAGCACAAGACATGACAGCAAGGCGTCTGTCGGTAGCCATGGTGACGGCAGCTTCCTTTTTCCGCTAGAAAGCAAAAAGGGCGTCCCAGAGTTGACTCCTAAATTTATACCCTCCCCTTAATTGGAAGCACCCTTCACAGCACAGAGTGTGACTTCATATGGAGTGTCACTCTGTCGTGGAGTGTTAGTGAGGAGGGAACGGTTTGGGAAAGGGCCTATGTGTCTCTCCACTCTTCCTTCAGACTCTGGTGTCCAATTGAATTGAATTGTTTTACTATCAAGTCTAAAGTCAGTGCAGTGTTTCCCTGGAAAATCTTACAGCACCTCATGCTGCCCTCTGCTGACAACTTTTAAGTGGATTAGCCAGTGGACCAATGTGGATGCCGTCAGTAGTTGTATTCTGCCGTGTGAGAATAATTTTAATGAAATTGTGAATGACCCATAGACGCTATCATGGGTAAAGTGCTTGGAAAAATAAGAATTATTTAAATTACAAACATAACACACATGCAAGTGTCAGGTTTTTTTTTTCATCAATTATTATTTTTTTTTATTTTGTTCTTATTTCTATTATGTTTATTTTATCTATATTATATTTTAATACTTGATGTCTATACTTAATATATTTAATATTATTTTATTACTTTTAAAATTAACAATATTTGAAAATAAAAATATTTACTTTTTAGTTGTTTTTGCTTTATTTTATTGTTTATATTTATATTATTGTTTTATTTTTTTTAAGTTTATTTTGAAGCATTGTACTGCATTTTAATGCATGAATGGTGTTTTATAAATAATGTTGTTGTTATTATTATTATTATTATTATTATTATTAGTAGTAGTAGTAGTAGTAGTAGTATGTAAGGTAATGTAGCAGATATAAGAGAAGGTACCTTTATCAAGAAGACAGTGCATACGCACTCCCAAGATAAAGTGTTTTTCATGGCGGCGGTGCTGAACTCGTCGAAATCAGCACGTCTTTAATCGGTTAATATAACGAATTTAATCTGGTAATATAACAACCTCCTCCACCAGTCTTACACACTGCTTTTGGATAACTTTATGCTGCTTTACTCCTGGTGCAAAAATTCAAGCAGTTCAGTTTGGTGGTTTGATGGTTTGTGATCATCTATCTTACTCTTGATTATATTCCAGAGGATTTCAGTTTTGCAAAATCAAAGAAACTCATAATTAAGCTATGAGAAAAGAAGCTACTTACATAATAACGAACACAACCACTGCTTATTCACATTTCCATCAGCAAAACTATCTCTATCTCTGCCAGGTTAGCTATCTATAACACTGATAAGCCAAATTGCCAAAATCTTACCACTTGGTAGTTTTGTCAACCCTCAGCGTTTCCTCCAGTAAATTCTTAACACAGCCCGATTAAATTGGCAGAAAACCAGCCCATCTGGCAACATTGCAAGTTAATAATAGAAAAAAGAAATTTGCTTACAAAATACTAAAATTAAATGACAAAAATTGAGACACGTAATTACCATCATCTTTTACATTTATATATATTTTTAATTTACCAGTGATATTTTAAATCTTAGGTGGAATGTGTTTGTTGAATACACATTAAGCAGGATTTAATACACATTAAGCAGGATTTAAGAGGGAACGTCTGGCAGAATAAATTGGGGAAGTGGTTTTGGCACCATTGGAATACCGTACCATTGGAAATTATGTTAATAAAACCCGTATATTTTTAAAAGGAATAGGTTAATTTCAATCATTTTCTTTCATAAGAAACAATGTTTCCTTTCCTGCTTATAGGAACTATGTAATTTGAGGGTAAATGTTGCATTAGAAGCACACATTATATTACTTTTATTTTATATATAAAAAAAAACTCACCAGACGGTTGCATGAACGTTAGAGCCGGGACTCTTATTTTGACGTGTTTGACGCCGTGTTAAACGCTGTTTATACGCTGGCAGTAAATGTGTTGGCTGAAATGGTAAGCGTTTATAGAATTCTACACACTTCTAAAAACAAGTAAAATGTTTTTTCAGAAGGTAAATAATCAGCAATAACTCCTGAATAGGTTTATGTGATTAGAAGGTTCTATAAGTACATACAGATGTTTACAGTACATTAGCTGTGTATGCTAACAGAGCTCTCTCTGAGGTCACTGAGTTATATTACTATAGCCTCCTGTTGGCCTGTGGACCCATGTGGATGCCGTCAGTATTTGTATTCTGCCGTGTGAGAATAATTTTAATGAAATTGTTTAACACATGATGTATTAAGAGGAATAAAATATCCATCTAATACCAAATCTGGCTAAAGAGTCACCTGCCGATTAATCAATAAAACGGATATTTTATCCTCAGACACTCAGTAAAGTTATTTTTCAGAAGTAAATTCAGAAAGTTTGTGCAGTTTAAATTCACATCCAGGCTTGTTGCTAATTGGTCATTAAACTCCCAAGTTATTGCTAAGGTATCGGTATGTCAGGTGGTTACTCTGCAATTCTTATGGTGTTCCTGCTGGGTTGGAAGAGAGATGCTATGGTATTTTGGGAGGTTGCCATGTGGATGCTATGAATTTGATTTCTTTGTGGTTGCTGTGGTATTTCATATTTTTGATAAGGTTTTTTTGATAAGGTGGTTGTTATGGTATTGCTTAGGTGGTTCCTGGTTGTTACTACCGTGGATGCCCTTGGTATTGTAGGTGGTTTCTAAAGTGCTCAAGATGGTTTGTAAGGTATTGGATATTAAGTCGTTATGGTATTTGTAGTGTTTTCTTAAGTAAAAATCTTGCTATGGATATTTTAGGCTGCTTGCTGTTGTATTTCCAGTGGTTGTTTAGGTGCTTTGATGGTTGCTGTAGTATTTAGGTGGATGTTAAGGTGTTTTGTGGTTGCTCTTGTGGGTGTCCAAGGTTTCATGTGTTTGCCAAAGGGTAGCTAAGGTGTTGTTCTTCAGTAGAACTTTCTCAAACTTTTGTGTCTGTTAATGAATTCAGAGGGTTTTTTTTTTTTTCGATTGTTAGAATAAAAGCTCATCAACAGCAGAGATATGGGAGGCCTGTAGGATTTTACATATCTTACACTAATGAGTATTACACAATATTCCATTACATACTTGCCTTCAGTCCGGCTGGAGGAATGTTCAAACACGTTAGCTGTGCTCCTGTAAAGATGTTTGAGAAAGTCTAAAAAAAAAACTGGTGGGCTCTCTGTAAAACAGTGCAAGTGCCAAACATGATGATGCGGCAACTGTGAAAAGGTCTGCAGTTAAATGCTTTAATGTGATCTGTAAACATAGCTGTGAAACTTTAGAATTTGTATAAACAGCCCAGATTTGGAAACTAAGCTACAAAAGCAGTCTGTTTTGAATTCCCTTTTTTGTGATGCCACAAAATGCACTTGCCTCTTCAGCAGACCTAGCTCCTCCCACTCACACTGATGTCTTCCACACTAAAGACTAGGCTGCAGTCAAGTCTTTGTAGGAGTGTACTATGTGGAGGATATATCAGTTTTAACCTCAAAAACTGTGTGACCTAGAAATGACCTGAGAAATGCACCCTACCTTGACCTAGGTTTTGGGATACATCTATATTCTCATCCTGATTATAGTTCCCGGTTTACAGGTTATCAGAACAGAACTGTGACAATAATCACTTGTTTAAGGGATAATGATAGGTTGATAAACTATGTTCTATAATCTTACTGCATAAACCATACAAATAAAGAAAAACACTGTCTGATGAGGCAATAAGTTGTAGGAGGGGCTTAAAAATCTACACTGGCATTGTGGTAGTTTTTTGGGCTTCTGGGAAAGTGCTGGAGTGTTGCATATAAAATATTTCAAGAATTACTATTATTATAGGAGATCCCTTTATTGTGTTACTGTTTATTTGAACGTTCAGTGTTGCAATGATGCACTACAATGTAGTGTGTATTATACCTCTAGTAAACAGTGTCATCTCTTTACAGCTGAGGTCACCAGGTCTGATCCGCCTGACCTTCTCCATAGCAGCTCCTGGGCATCAATGTCTCCGTCAGTCTCAGAGTATCCGCCCGCTCCTCTTCCCTTACACACAGACAGGGACGAGGGGTGCAAGCTGGACCAGGTCTTCTGTCATCGTACCAAATAACCATCCGCCATTCCCACTGCAGTGCCGAGCTCTCTCTGCCAGTTCTGATCTTGCCTCAAGGAAATACTCATTAATTTACACTTTTCCAGCCATCAAAGTACTGCGGGCGCTCTCCAGACTCAAGCTCCTGCAGACAGGCATCACCACTGCTCTCCTGCCTGCCGTCTTTTATTTTTACCTGCAGGAACAGGCGTCTGTCACCCTGCTGACCTACACCACAGGTATCGCAGCTTTTGCTGCAGTCATGCTGTACGCCATAAGCCACTACATCAGGCGAGTAGTGGGGATGATGTACCTGGACTCGACCCAGACCACATTAAAGGTGTCCCACCTCTCTTTCTGGGGATACAGGAGGGACATGTACCTGCCCATTTCAGACGTCATGACCCTGGGAGACACAGGCGACTCTCCTGGTGAAGCCATCCTGCGGCTGAAGCGATACAGCTGCTCCGACACTATGTATTTCTCACCTAGGCTGGGGCGGGTGGTAGACAGAGACGGCTTTGAGAAAGTGTTCGGGTCTTTCTCTTGATGGTGGTCAAATTGTAGCCCTGTAAATTATGTCTGGTGTAATGTATGCAAGCTTTTATTAGCTGTTAAATTATAAGATGTTAATAAAAAGATGCTTTCTTATCCAGGTTTTATTTATATTCTGTTGGTTGCAAATAGAGTCTAACTCTGAGTCATCTGTCCTAATAAGTTCATAGAATTATCTTAATTTACTGAATAACTTGTGACTAATGTAATTCAGAGTGGTCGAAATCAATAAGAGTCATACATACATACATGTCTGTGAAATGTCAATGTTATAGGAGACCCCTTCTAATGAATAAATTCATTAAGTCCATTTCTGATGCAGATGTGCACAGGCACACACACAGCTTGTTTAGTCCATATAGAAAAGTGCTGCCAACAGAATAGTACTCTCTGCAGGAGGTGAACACCAATTGTCACGATGCTAAACGTGGGCTAGAGGCGTATAAAGCCCACAGCATTGAGCTATGAAGCAGTGTTCTCTGGGCACTTCATCCAATATTTCAATACTTTTGGCAGAAAATGGATTTGGGGATGATTAGGGGTAGAGATCACCTCACAACAGCTTTGGACTTTTTTTTGGACAATTGAATTTAATCAAATCCCCAAAACAGTCCCCCAAACTCTAGTAGAAAGCCTAGAGACTCCAAGTTGTACAGTTAAAGCCTAATAATATCTGTCTTTATTTTAAACAAAATGAGTGAATGAGCAGGTGTACCAATAAATTTGACCATAAAGTGCAGTTCCACAAAAATACTACTTCCAAATTGTACACATAAAACCCAGAGGACTCTTAGTTAACCAGGCAATGAAGTTGCTTGATTACTTTTATTTTTTTTATTATTTAATTTATTACTTTTACACAATGTCTGTTTGGTATACAGTATTTTACCATAGTTCCATTTGTTTTGATTGTAAGTAAAGAATGTCTCAGACTTTATGTAGTATTGAGCAAATACACAATGAAGGTTTTGTGCACACCTCATAAATATCAGATCACATCACAACAAAACACAACATAGGAGCTAGAGGTGTTAACACCATATAGAGTGCAGACAGTACAGCAGGGGTTCTACGTTTGTTTAACAACATAGAGCACTCAAAAAGCTTTGTTTTACCCTTTAATACATTTTTGAGTAACAGTAGAATATGTAATGCCCAATCTGGCTAAAGAGCCATCTGGTGAAATCAAAAAGTAGCAGGTATATTTTTCCCTTTTCTTTTCTCAATGTTTGTTACAGCTCTTTCCACTCCCCCATGCTAGCTGTGCTGAGAGATGTTCAAGATGCTTGGAAGAGACCCTTACTACCAGGTCTGTTTCTTTAGCTAACAAACTCCCATGTTAGCTAGCACCTTGGTAAGTAATGGGTTGGGGGAGAGGGTTGTCCATCACATTGACCCAGAGACAGTGTGACAAAACTTTTGTCACAATTGGCTGTTATAACAGTGAAATTTATATGAATTATATATATTGTATCTCACTTCAGTGTACTGCTTTTAAATTATTTGCAATGCCCTTATAGTGATTTTCTACTGGTCAAATCACATTATGTACCAAGCAGCCAATCCGGTGATAGCAGCAATCCATGTGGCCAGAAGCACTTGGGCACTGGTGTGTCTGAGCAGTGTCCTGGCTAGCTGACACATATACGTTGTGTTCCCACTAACCGCTAGACACAAACAAAAAGAGGACAGCTTTAGTTTAATCAGTAAAATAATTAATAGAGAAACCAAAATCCAACACTGACAGAACATTTAAGCACAGTTATTTGATAATCCTGATATTGGTGTTTAACAATGAGGGGCAGTTTCCAAGACACACAATAAATCCAGTAGGTTATTCATCCTTTCAATGGATAGTCTTCATTCATCTTCAACACCAGTCTAATTTCCTGTCTGGAATTCTGAGCCTGTAACTGTGTTTACATATGTTCATAATCAGATTACTGTAGTTATCTGATTATTCATATATTCAAAAGTGAACAGCATACTTTGTTTTTTTTAGATTGAAGTAAGGTCTAAAAATCTGAGAATAAAGAGAGCTGGATTTTATCTTGGTAACTGTATTTTCTCAGTGCATGTAAACTCTTAACCAGAGAATTCTCAGATGTCTGCCTAATTATACTTTAATACTTTAATTATACTAATTATATCTTCTCTGAAGTAATTTCACAATTTTAAAACCTTTTTTGCTAATTTTTTGCAGTGCTGTTTTCTTTTTCCTCATCGTGTTGTATATGTGCAGTGGATTTTGGGTAACTGAGGACTGAAGGATAGTGTCCCAGCTGTGTCCTTCAAATCGCTCTGAACCCTCTGAGCTGCATTTCTCTGTTATAAACGAAGAATCCTTCAACTTTACAAGATTTCAATAAAGTAGTGGCCGAGAAATGCAGGTACCACCTTGAGCTAAGGAAGGCCTTGATTTTTATTAGCTGGAGAGGTGTGTGGGGTGCACGGAGGCCCTCCAGCACTAGACTGGGAACCACTGCTATGAATAATTAAAGTCATAATCATTATGGGCTCTATATTAACTAATATATATATCTATATTAACTAAGACCTGCAATGCAAGTTCAATTATACCAGTAGTCATTAGTAGTAGAAGACCTAGGACCAGCATTTTTACAAAAAATGCTATTAATCAACAAAAGTTTAATGTTTTTAGTAATTGTAATAATCTTATACACATTAAGTCATCTCATATTACTGTAAACCAAAAGGAAAACTGTACAGATAATCCAATGAGTAATCTTGAAAGTTTAAAAAAAAGAAAAGGTTTAGGTATAATTCATTTAAATATTAGAAGCCCACTACAGAACGATAGAATGGATCATCTTAAAATCCTGGCTGCACAATCTGATCCTGATATAATAGTTTTAACGGAGACCTGGCTTAGTCATAGAACCAATGATGAAGTTGTAGTTTTAAATAACTTTATCCTCCATAGAAAAGATAGAATTTCAAGGGGAGGGGGAGTTGCTATTTACACCCGAGTAAATATACAGACTACGGTTTTATGTGCAGCATCTAAAGAAAAATGTTATGAGTTTTTAGCCCTTAAGGTTTTACTTTGAGAAAAATAACTCTTTTGCTTTAATTGGGATATACAGGCCTCCCTCTGCCCCGCACTCTGCAGTCGAGGAATGAGCTGATCTTTATCTAAATTTAGTAGTTCTGAATTGCTGGTCCTGGTGATTTTAACCTCAACTGGCTTTCTAATGCATCCGATCACTTAAAGAAAATATATGGAAATCTTACTCTAACCCAATTAATCAACGAACCAACTCGCCCAAATCTGAAAGAACCTATCAAGTCAGCCCTAATAGATCTAATACTGTCCAATAAAGCGGACAAAATTACTGTCTTTTGAACTTGGCATAAGTGATCATTGTCCAATCGGATGCATTAGAAGCAGTTGTACAAACAAAACAGGCTCTGGATTGGTGGTTAGAAGAAATTTTAATAATTTTAACGAGCAAGCTTTCCTTTCTGACTTGGCAATGAGTGAAATCTACCTTACTTCAGAAATCCCTGATGTTGATGGGGCTTTAAACTATTTCAGTAAAACTTTTCTAACAGTGGTAAACAAACATGCCTCTGTCAAAAAGTCAAGAATAAGAGACAGGTCAAGCCCCTGGTTTACAGGTGAAGTTTCCTCATTGTTTAAGGCCAGAAATAAAGCTTGGTCAACTGCTAGACGCTCAGGGGAGAGGGACCATTGGCTTATTTTTAGACAGCTGAGAAACAAATGTACTTCTGTTGTTAGAAAAGCTAAATCAGAATATTACCTCAACTTAATCACCAGCTCTAGAAACCCTCAAAACTTCTGGAAAATAGTAAATTCCCTCAAAAATAATTCTCATCCCTTTCCAACCAGTGTTTTAGTTAATGATAAGCTAATTTCTGGCCAGAAGGAAATATGTCAAGCTTTTAACTCACATTTTTGATAAAAATAGCACAAACATATTGAATAAAACGGATCCCAACTCTACTGTTTCTAAAACACATGGTCTCTTCTCACTTCAGCCATTTTCTGCATATTTAGTTGCTAATGCCCTGGCTAAAATTAATCCACGAAAAGCCACTGGAGAAGATGGACTTGACCCCTTTTTTATTGCGTCTCGCAGCCCAAATTATTTTAGAATACATTTTATACATTTTTAATCTCTCAGTTTTATCTTGCAGAATTCCACAGGGTCTGGAAAACAGCTCCTGTAATTCCTCTGCATAAAGGTGGTGAGACAACAGAGTTAAATAATTATAGACCAATCTCAAAACTGTCGTGTTTAGCAAAGATGTTAGAATCTCTAGTGAACCAACAATTGAAATCATTTCTTCTAGAAAATTCTATTTTATCTAAATATCAGTCTGGTTTTAGAGAAGGACACAGCACTATCTCTGCTACAACACTGGTTTTAAATGATCTCTATTCTGAAATGGAGAAGAAGAAACATTGTGCAGCTATTTTTATCGACTTAACAAAAGCCTTCGACACAGTTGATCACACTCTTCTTTTAAGTAATTAGAAATGATAGCCTTTGATGAATCTGTTCTGGAATGG
Source organism: Astyanax mexicanus (assembly GCF_023375975.1). Taxonomy (NCBI): domain Eukaryota; kingdom Metazoa; phylum Chordata; class Actinopteri; order Characiformes; family Acestrorhamphidae; genus Astyanax; species Astyanax mexicanus. The sequence continues at coordinate 1,837,468 of NW_026040046.1, forward strand.
ACCCAAAACTACCTCACTGACAGAAAACAGTCCATGTCATTGAATAATTTTAAATCAGATTTGGTATCTGTGACTAAAGGCAACCCACAAGGTTCAATTTTCGGTCCAGTTCTATTTAATATATACATAAATAATATTGCTGCCTCTGCTTCTACCACAGACTGCAAAATCCACCTTTATGCAGATGACAAAATTTTATATTGCTCAGCTGATTCTGTTCAGGCTGCCACAAGAAAATTACAAAGCTCATTTAATGACTTACAAGTTGCATTGTATAAGCGCAAACTAGTTTTAAATGCCATGAAAACTAAGTCCTGTTTCCAGTTTTAACCTAATTTTAACCCATTTTTGTTGTATTAGTCTTCCTTTCTTTTGATTAAAATTTTTGTCAATTAAACCATACTTAATTATAATCATTAATTTGATTTATTTTTATTTATTTTTATTTTTTTATTATTATTATTATTTATTTTTTATTATTTGTCTTTATATTTTATATATTTTTATTTACTGATATTTTACAATAATTAAATTTACCTTTTATTTTCTCTGTTATGTCAATCCCTGTTTTTGTAAATGCTCGGCTACATTGAAAATGAGGGCTGCCCTAAATGTACATCCGAGTTAAAATAAAGGTTGATTGATTGATTGATAATATTCTTATTAGTGAACTACCCATAGCTTTCATCTTTATAGGAAAGTACTGACTAGTACAATAGGAAGTGAGTTCTCTGAGCGTTGGAGTTCCACTAGGCAGCACTTCTATTCTAATACCACTACCTGACCTCATTAATTCTCTCAAAGCTGGATGCAATCAAATTCGTACAACTGTTTTCCAAAACCCGCCAATAAACAGTAAAAACAGTTGTTGCTGCAAAGTGCAACGTATGCTTCCCCCCTAAATGCTGCTGATTTTTAAAGAAAAAAACATCATGTAATAAACAAATGCTAATTTCTACTCACCCATCTTGGCAGCGTAGTACGGACATTTACTAATATCTCCTCCGAGATCACCATGTGCTGGGAAGCTGATGTCCTGCACCTCTTCTTTAATACCATTCCCGATCTCCTGCAGCTCCTCAAACACCTGTTAAAACGACAACACAATCAATAGAGTTAAAGAACAGCTTGTAGATGTCAGTTAAATCTAACTTACTTTTTAACTAGTCTGAAGCTTTAGCATTAGCTAGCTTAAAGCCTGAATTCAGTTGTCCTTTACATTTCTCAGAATTCCATGATGAATTGACCCATATAAATGCTCCAGCATGATCTTTTACATTGACTTAAGCTAAAAGAGATTAATAAATGTTTTGGATTTGGATTTGCATGGCAGCAACAAATAGTTTTTATAGGTAAACTTGTGAGCAATTATAGTTCAGGTTACTTAACAACCCGCTGTCATTTAAAGTGTACGGTTTAGGAACTCAATTAGCATGATGCTAATTAGTAGGATTGAAGTTTTATTTTTTTATTTTTTGCATTAAGGTTTAGCCTGTTTTCATTACGGCTTGTCATCATTTAAAAAACCCTATCCAGAGTAAATTTGATTGTGGTTGGAAAAGAAGTATAAACATATACTATAAACATATACTTTTGACATCCTATTAGTTTATACTTGTTTTGGAACTGGGTACAGCTCTGTTTTGTGTATGCGTGTCTTGAATCTTATTAAAAAGCAAGTTTGAGGTTCATAGTTTGTCACTTTCATGTACTGTACTCTCATTACTTAAATACATGTATATACAAGTGTACTTTAAATAAAGCACTGAAAGAATTCTTTACCTGGAGGTTGAATTTGAAGGCCAGGTTGGCCTCAGCCAGCAGTCTCTTTTTAGTCTCGGCGTCCACCTCCAGCTCATTCATGCGGCTGCGGTACAGCCTCTTGAAGGCTGTGGGGTTGTGGATGCCCTCAAACTGGTAGAAATGGATGCCATCACCATTAGCCGGTAGCTTCAGTGCTCGCTGGGCTACTTTCTTCAGTATCTGACCCCCAGAGAGGTCCCCCATGTAGCGGGTCCAGGAGTGGGCCACAAGCAGATCTGGCTCGTGTTGACCCACGTGGTGAAGGCGCTCCACATAAGGCCTTGTGGCTGCAGAACAGCTGATCTGGTTCTTCCAGTCTGAGCCATACAGATACTCCAGATCCTTGGCTAAAGCTTCCTTTCGGTGCAGCTCAGAGGGGAAATACACTGCTGCAAACAGAGGGTGCTCCTTGTTCCTCTCAATTTCTTCCTCAAGGGCAGAGTAGACATGATAAAGTGCAGCTGTGCCCAACTGCAAAAGAGAGAGATAGAGTCACATACACATAAAAATATACATTTTAATTTATATTATATAAAATAAAATACAATAATAAAAAAATAGAACTAAGCTATTGACAATACACAATTAGTTAGAATACATGTTACTAAACCTAGGTTATATCATTGATTGTGGTTTCCTCAAAAGTTGTAACAGAAGACACTAGGCTAACAACGCTAACAAACACTTAAGTTGGACTGTCTGCAATCTAATTTCTGTAAATACTGCTGCTGTTGTCACCTAAAAATGAAAAGAAGCACACATCAGATGCCAAACATATATTGGCTGATTGAATCTGGAGACAGTGGTCAATCCTGCTTTGATTTTTTTTTTTTATCCAACCTGCTGTTTTAAATTAAGAACTGAAAATGGATTCCAAATGTTTTTAGACAGTTAATCATCAGACTATGTTGACTCAAGAACACTGCTATCTACTACTTACTGAATGAGTACAGGGTCAAAGCGAACATCCTAATATTCCACCACCAAAAATACTTGTAGCAGGGCTGCTGTGATGCTAAAAAGTGGGCTCAGCTGGGTTGGAGTTGTGATTCCACCAAGAACAGCAGCCAGAATCTGCATAGTTGGAGTAGTTTAGTCACTCAGCACGGCCTTACGAGGATTTGCTAATTCACAATGAGAAGATTGCATAGACTCAGTAAATATGGGCTAAAAACTCCAGTGGAATCAGTGTCTCCTTGTCTAACTGTCGTATTTTTCTGGGTTCAGAACACCATGTTAAAGAGCCACTAAACTCTAAACCATATTTTTTCCAGTAATAGCTGAAATGTTTTCCTTTAAAGCAATTTCCCCTCGGGGATCAATAAAGCATCCATCCATCCATCTAATCTTTAAAAAACGCTTTTATTGTGGTGATATCGCCTCTGCAGCGACCTCAACAGATTAACTGTACTATAGGCATGGATGATGTGGTACACAGACACTCACAATATGCAAATCAGTCTATCAATAATACCGCCCCCTCTGCTGATGTCCAACCATCTGCAGCTCACCGCTATCAGAGGCACACTGCTCAGCCCAATGGGGCTGTTCCACGAAGCTTTTTAAGACCAGTCTGGCTCATTTTGCTCAAATTTCGGCTCCACGAAAAAGGCTAGACTTAAGCCTCGTCCAGTTACTATAGCAACATATACGTTTATACAAACCTGCTCTGTCCCAGGCTAGAGTTGACGCTTAGCTTAGCTGCAGCGCTTCTATTGGATGAGCCGTGTGATGTCATAGCCTTGCGGGTGGGAAACAAAATCCAGGAACAAGGTTCCGCCACGGTTTAATCCAATAAATTGCAGTGGATGCAGCATATCATGTAATATCTGTAAACATTTATTTGAGTATTGTACTGTACTGGGTGAAGGGAGGCATGGCTGAATATGAAGCATCAAAGCATTTGTTTGGAATCGAGATGCTGTGTCTCTAGATGCTGTTTCTCTCAATACTCTTTGTAATCTGTATAGATTTTCTGCTACTGTTGGTTGAATAGTTAAATATGAGCATATGCTATTGTTTACACTGTAAATGTAAACATACTTCTGTTTACAGACCTTAAAGAGCTCTCTTTTTATTCTGCCTCTGAGAAAGTCTTTAGCAAAAGGAGAGTTTTCAGCCCGGTCATGAGCCTCCTTGGTCCCTGCAGCCAGATACTCCGACAGGTCGTCAGGTCTGAAGCAGAAGAAAGTGAGGCGTTAGAAGGTTGTTGTGATGTGAACAACGTCTAATAAAAATGGCAAAACATTAATTCATAGTGTGTTTGTTGTAAAATGGTTTGTTGTCTGTATATTTTTTTTGTGGTGGTGAATGGAAACAGTAATTGGATAGGGCAAAATAGCCTGCCCCCAGAAAAAGATTTTTTTTGTTTTTGTTTTTAGATGAGCCACTATTTTACCATCACATTCCATATAATATAACTCTGACTAGTGGTTTTGAAAATCTTAGTCTGTGAGTTTCTCTGTAATTAACCACAATAACATACTCTGAATATTGTATAGCACAAACATTAAATAATACAGGATAAAATAAAAACACACCTGAGTATTTCATCGTCATCATTGTTGTAATTCAGTGCTTCTTCGGTAGCCATATTGTAGTCTTGATGTAAGCAGCAATTCATATGGGGGAACAACCAGGGGTCAGAGAATACACAAACATGAAATGGAAGTTTAATAGCGAGCAATAATGTCACGGACATACAGATATACTCTGCTGTGAACAGCTGTCTGAATTCTTCGCTGCATGTTTCAGCTGTCTGGCAGTTGTGAGAAGAGCAGTGACCCTTTAACACTACAGTGTGTCCTGTGTAACACTTGTGTAAACCAGGATAACGCTGCCAGTCCTGTCATGTGAGTTCGACACATGTCCTCCGGTCTCATATCCTGTCTGATAAAGGTCTTCAACTCCAGCCGTCTCCTCCTATACCTGATCATACAGTCTGTAGGTGTAAATATCGGTTCTCCTGTTTCAGAGCTGAAACCTCACTCTCCGATAATAAAGCTGGTTATATTAGCAGTGCTGCTGCACCACAGCAGGCCAGTCCTTCCACAGCTTCAGATTTAAATACACATGAGTCATAAAATAATCATAAATTAAAAAACCACGCTCTGCTGAAGACAATACCTTGTCCTGTTGTTGTTGTTTCAGAATAGTCTTCGCGCTGTGAGAAGTTCCGCGGTTCAGAGAGAGAGAAGGAGCTTTGTTTACGTTCTTGTTTTTACCCCACCCGATTTCCGGCAGGCCACGCCTTCCTGCGCTCTAATTGGCTAGCGGTCAAAAGATGTGCGCTTATTGGACTATTTATTAATTTTCAGATTATTATACAACACAACATACTACTTTTTTATACTACACTAAGAGTAATTAACAAACTTTTATTATTAGTAATAATAATAATAATAATTACTTAATTTAAAACATATTGTGAACCTCTACCTGTTAGATACATTTGTTATTATTTTTCTTCTTTTAATTATTATTAGAAGTAGTAATAGTACTATTTTACTTATAAATGAAGTTTTTTTTGTTTTATTATTTTTATTTAAAATCATTTATCTATATTATTTGCTTATACTTTGCCCCACCTTCCTGCACTGTGATTGGTTATCTGTCTGCACATATGGCAAATTATTAAGTACGATTACTACAAATAAGACTTATTGTGTAGACTTAGGTTAGGCAAAAATAGGAATAAGCAATTATAAGTAATAACAACAAAACAACAAAAGTTGCATTAATAATGGAATAACGGAAACAATTTCTTAAATACGGTGGCCCTGAAGTGCAAAACAAATTAACATGTCAGAAAACAAAATTACAAAAACTAAAACACATTTACAAAACTTAAAACAAATTTACAAGACGCAAAACACTTTTCCCAGCACTGAAACACTTTTACAAATGCTGAAACACTTTTACCAGCACTAAAACACTTTTACAAACGCTGAAACACTTTTACAAACGCTAAAACACTTTTACAAACGCTGAAACACTTTTACAAACGCTAAAACACTTTTACAAACGCTAAAACACTTTTACAAACGCTAAAACACTTTTACAAACGCTAAAACACTTTTACAAACGCTAAAACACTTTTACAAACGCTGAAACACTTTTACAAACGCTGAAACACTTTTACCAGCACTAAAACACTTTTACAAACGCTGAAACACTTTTACAAACGCTAAAACACTTTTACAAACGCAAAAACACTTTTACAAACGCTAAAACACTTTTACCAGCACTAAAACACTTTTACAAACGCTGAAACACTTTTACAAACGCTAAAACACTTTTACAAACGCTAAAACACTTTTACAAACGCTGAAACACTTTTACAAACGCTAAAACACTTTTACAAACGCTGAAACACTTTTACAAACGCTAAAACACTTTTACAAACGCTGAAACACTTTTACAAACGCTAAATCACTTTTACAAACGCTAAAACACTTTTACAAACGCTAAAACACTTTTACAAACGCTGAAACACTTTTACAAACGCTAAAACACTTTTACAAACGCTGAAACACTTTTACAAACGCTAAAACACTTTTACAAACGCTGAAACACTTTTACAAACGCTAAAACACTTTTACAAACGCTGAAACACTTTTACAAACGCTAAATCACTTTTACAAACGCTAAAACACTTTTACAAACGCTAAAACACTTTTACAAACGCTAAAACACTTTTACAAACGCTAAAACACTTTTACAAACGCTAAAACACTTTTACAAACGCTGAAACACTTTTACAAACGCTAAATCACTTTTACAAACGCTAAATCACTTTTACAAACGCTAAATCACTTTTACAAACGCTAAAACACTTTTACAAACGCTAAAACACTTTTACAAACGCTAAAACACTTTTACAAACGCTAAAACACTTTTACAAACGCTAAAACACTTTTACAAACGCTGAAACACTTTTACAAACGCTAAATCACTTTTACAAACGCTGAAACACTTTTACAAACGCTAAATCACTTTTACAAACGCTAAATCACTTTTACAAACGCTAAAACACTTTTACAAACGCTGAAACACTTTTACAAACGCTGAAACACTTTTACCAGCACTAAAACACTTTTACAAACGCTGAAACACTTTTACAAACGCTAAAACACTTTTACAAACGCTAAAACACTTTTACAAACGCTGAAACACTTTTACAAACGCTAAAACACTTTTACAAACGCTGAAACACTTTTACAAACGCTAAAACACTTTTACAAACGCTGAAACACTTTTACAAACGCTAAATCACTTTTACAAACGCTAAATCACTTTTACAAACGCTAAATCACTTTTACAAACGCTGAAACACTTTTACAAACGCTGAAACACTTTTACAAACGCTAAATCACTTTTACAAACGCTAAATCACTTTTACAAACGCTAAAACACTTTTACAAACGCTAAAACACTTTTACAAACGCTGAAACACTTTTACAAACGCTAAAACACTTTTACAAACGCTAAATCACTTTTACAAACGCTAAATCACTTTTACAAACGCTAAAACACTTTTACAAACGCTGAAACACTTTTACAAACGCTAAAACACTTTTACAAACGCTAAAACACTTTTACAAACGCTGAAACACTTTTACAAACGCTAAAACACTTTTACAAACGCTGAAACACTTTTACAAACGCTAAAACACTTTTACAAACGCTAAAACACTTTTACAAACGCTGAAACACTTTTACAAACGCTAAAACACTTTTACAAACGCTGAAACACTTTTACAAACGCTGAAACACTTTTACAAACGCTAAAACACTTTTACAAACGCTGAAACACTTTTACAAACGCTGAAACACTTTTACAAACTGCGATTTCTGACGGAAAGGGAGGGTCTAACACACAGGAAGTGCTTGATGCGGACCCTCCTTGTCAGTCAAGCTGCGTTACGATGAGAGAGTGGAGTTATGGACACTAAACTATGTTTTGTGGCACGTATTTTAGCAGCAGCAGTAAATACTTAAACTATCCCTGTCCTGTTGCTACCCCCGCCGCGGGGTTCACCTAATACCCCGGGGGTTCAGCTAATGCCCCGCGGCCATCAGCCACTGCCCCCGCCGCGGGGTTCAGCTAATGCCACGCGGCCATCAGCTAATGCCCCCGCTGCGGGGTTCAGCTAATACCCCACGGAGTTCAGCCACTGCCCCGCGGCCATCAGCTAATGCCCCCGCCGCGGGGTTCAGCTAATGCCCCACGGAGTTCAGCCACTGCCCCGCGGGGTTCAGCCACTCCTGTACTGTATTACCTGAACCCCGCGGGGCAGTGGCTGATGGCCGCCGGGCATTAGCTGAACCCCGCGGCGGGGGCAGTGACTGATAACCGCGGGGCAGTGGCTGATGCCCGCCGGGCATTAGCTGAACCCCGCGGCGGGGGCAGTGACTGATAACCGAGGGGCAGTGGCTGAACCCCCGGGGTATTAGGTGAACCCCGCGGCGGGGGCAGTGGCTGATAACCGCGGGGCAGTGGCTGAACCCCCGGGGTATTAGGTGAACCCCGCGGCGGGGGTAGCAACAGGACAGGGATAGTTTAAGTATTTACTGCTGCTGCTAAAATACGTGCCACAAAACATAGTTTAGTGTCCATAACTCCACTCTCTCATCGTAACGCAGCTTGACTGACAAGGAGGGTCCGCATCAAGCACTTCCTGTGTGTTAGACCCTCCCTTTCCGTCAGAAATCGCAGTTTGTAAAAGTGTTTTAGCGTTTGTAAAAGTGTTTTGCGTCTTGTAAATTTGTTTTAAGTTTTGTAAATGTGTTTTAGTTTTTGTAATTTTGTTTTCTGACATGTTAATTTGTTTTGCACTTCAGGGCCACCGTACTTAAATATCCAGAACTTATAAATATCCAGAAGAATGAAGATGCTGCTGCTGATGATAATAATAAAGCTGTCAAAAACTTTCCTGACTTATAAACGCAAATATTGATTATTATTAAAATTATGTAGAACCATATACTACACTGTAGACCAAGGGGTGTCAAACCTGTCCACAGGTAGGATAAAGATAATATTTAAAAATGCTGTAGAGTAAAGTACTACTACAATATATATCTGATAGTACATATGTAACGGTGTACAATAGTTACCTACTTTTATTGAGTGAAATTCCTGCTAAATGGGTATGGCGCCACCTGCTGCGGTCAGCGTGTAATAGCTCAGAGAAATATATACACTAGACTCTGTGCACCCTCGTCAGTAGAGTGTGTGCACATTGCTGTGGTGAGTACAGCTCTGCTTAGCTCAGCTAAATAAAGCTGCTAATAATGCTGTATAGTGTTTTAATACTGATTTATGCTGATATTATCTCTAAATACATATCATAGAAACTAGTGGACCCATTGGGCTGTCGTAAAAAGTGCTGTAAATAATTATAAATCTAATTCTAATCTGAGCTAGTAATATGCTAACCCTAGCCTGTCTCTCTAGCTTGTAAGCTGACCGAAGCACATGTAAATGATCTGTCCTGTGGCTGCCTTATTCATTACAGGTATGTTCTAAGTTGTGTTATATATTTTTATATATATTTTTTTTGTGTTTTACTTTTGAACACTTGAGTCTAATTGTGAATCTCTGCTAGCTAGGTTAGCTAGTTAGCTGCACCATGTGGCCTAGATTTCATGTTTTTTCTTCGCCACCGGATGGCGCTAATTCACCATTTTTATTGTGTTGTATGGTTTATATATTAAAAAAGGGATTTGTAGCAGTGATTTAAACATATAAAGAGCTAAATAATTATATAAAAAACTAGAAATAAGCATTAAGAGAAAAATCTATACGATCACTAAGGAAGAAATGTGTTAAAATGTTATTATTTTATATAGAAACTTTATATAGAAATATTATTGTATTATCTGATGTATATTGTGTATTTCATTGTTTTATCTGAAAAGAGTAGGTCAGAGAAGGGTCAGTAGAGTGTGTGCACATTGCTGTGCTTGTAAGCTGACCGAAGCACATGTAAATGATCTGTCCTGTGGCTGCCTTATTCATTACAGGCAATAAAACCTGCATTATCCTAGCCTGTGTCGTATCCTTCCCAACGAGGGCAGAGGAACATAAGGGGTCCGCATCAGAGGGGTCACACATATATTACAAAAATATAATAAACATTTAACAAAAATTGTCAGATACATTTGAATAGACTGCTTGTATTTATAAACTATTAGCCTATCACAACAGAGAAGGGCGGGGCTTCCTTTAAACGGGTGGAGGAAAAAAATAACGCTGTAAAGTTGTGACCTGGATCACGTGGAACCCTGGGTGCTGCTCCCTGCTGGTAAGGACAGGTAAAACTCGGTGTGTTTGCACACTGTTTGCACCAGCTGGAGTTGGTTTAGATGGTCTACCTATAGACTGTACCGCTACCAGAACAAGGGCAGTGTCTGAACAATTCAGAAAAATCCAGCTTCTACTAATAGCGGGTTTGGACCGTCATAAAACTGTTTTTTTTGATGGTCAGAGGCGGGTAATAGACGCACAGTTTGCAGTTTCCCCTGCTCTATCAGGCCTACTAATCCTGGTAATTAACAGTGGAGTTAAATCAGGTGTGCTTGAGTAGAACTATGTGGGAATCGGGCCCTTCAGGGCTGAAATGGACCAGCCTTGGTTGAAAAGCTGGTCAACCAGGTGAAAACATTATACCCTGTGCTGGTGAGTACAGCATAGTGTATTTTACATTTCATTTTGGTCATGCTGGTGAAGCACATTTAGATCAGCTAAACCATGGCTCACCAGACTTATCCACAATGGGCAGGTGTGGGTGCAGGTTTCCATTCCCAGAAAGCAGAGGCACACTCATATAGGTAACCACTTGTTTAAAGGCTAAAGGTCGCTGATTGAACTAGTAGAATCAGGTGTGCTTCTGCTTTATTTGCATGAAAATCTGCACCCACACCGGCCCATTGTGTAAAAATTGGTGATCAAACTCATACAAATAGTAATCTGTGCTCGGCAAACACTGAACTGGTCAACCAGTTTAAACAACTTGACTTGGCCAAGCTGTTTTTTTCCAGCAGGGATGTTTTTAATTGGTTGGTCATGCAGCCTTTTAGCTACCTGCACAAATATACACACATGGTCAAAAATATATATCTTGTGTAAAAAAATTAGCAGTATTAGCAGCTACAACTGTATTTTTCTCACTATAAGGCACATTTAAAATTCTTAAATTTTTCCCAAAAATCGTTAGTACAGCTAATGTATATATTTTACCAATCAAGTTGTAAGAAGCAGTAAAGCCACTCTGCTGAAGAATTGCGTTATACAGGAGTTTCAGTTACATTCTCCAGTAGTACTAGTATTAGCTGCTAACCATGCTAAGTGCTAGCTTTTTTTTTTGCTGTTCAGAAGTGAGTATCGGCCTGTAGCCTACTGCTAATCCTGGCTAGCACTGCTGGAGCAGCATTAGCATTCGTTACTAACAGTGCTGGCTCTTTCGCCGTTCAGAGGTGAGTCTATCAGGGTTTCCTCAGTGTAGCGCTGTCTGGCGGCATTAGCTGCTAACTGCTGTTAATGCTAATGCTGCACCCAGCCTTAGTGAAAACCTGGAAATCAAAGCTTACTGTTAATAAACAGAAGCGCTCACCCAAATAAACAGAAGAGAAATCTGTGTAGATTAACATCCAGCACTTTAACTTTAAAAGAAAATCTTTTTTATGAGCATTTGTTTTCTTTACCTAACCTAGCTTAGATTTACTGAATTACTGCTGAATTAGAAGAAAAACATGGCGACACCTCTGTTCCTTACTAGTTCATCTTAAAATCTGATGAGCCTTATAGTGCACAAAAATATGGTAGATACTCCACTAGATACTGAGAATATAGACTTAAAACAACAAACTTATTTTATCTGGGGCACGCTGGGCCGCATCAGGACAAGGACTCACTGAAAGTATTTTCTTCATTGCCTTCTGCCATGCTGGTGTTCTGTCAAGTTATGCTATCCATCAATATGTGCTTCTTTAAGACACTGCGCATAACCTACATTTTTTATTGATTTCTTATGTTTTATAATAGGCTAATTCTGTTTTTCTAGTATTTTTTTGCACTTAACAACATGGACTCACTGTCATTACACAGTCAAAGTGTAATAGCAATAAATAAAAATAATAATAAAATATTTTCTAAAAAAAATCAAAAACAGATTATAATAAACTCTTTAACTACCATAACTTTACCAGGGATTTAGGCTTTCCAAAAATAGTACATGAACTTCAGCTGGAAACATGCTCTAATATTGTGACTCCTCTGAATCTTTTTGAACCTTTAAATATACACAGAAGGGTAGCACGATTTGACAGGGTAGCACAACTCGACAGAACACTGGATCTCTTGGCTCGCCGTGTGGGCGTATTCGTGATGTTTTTGAAATCAAATGATGCAACAGATGTAGTAAATAATATATATTTTTTATTTTTAATCAACATCACTGTGATCTATTGGTCTATAAATCCATATTCCGCTGTTTTCAGCTTCTTCTCTGTGGCTGAAAGACTCCTGTTCTGTGTGTGTGTGTGTGTGTAAGGCTCGTGTGTGTGAAGTCTCAGCCTGCTGTTCCTTGATTGGCTGGACGCAGCAAGGAGGCTGGATTCATTGAATTTTACTGGAGGGTGGGACAGTATATTTTGGGTTTTCTATACTGTCAAAAGAGAAAAAAGAAATGTCAGTAGTTGAATCTTATTTTGGGGCAGGCCAAGAGTGCTATTTATTTTAGCAGGAAGAAGAAAATAGACCAGGGTACGATTTTTTATGTTTTAAATGGTTAATACAGGCCAGGGTGAGGGATGATTTTATGTTTTATGATGCAGTAAACAATCATGTGTGGACTATGGAGGAATTTTATGTAAAATATTAAATGGTTAACTAATTTTTAATGACCTGTTTTAACTAATATTGTTAAGTGTGGTTAAAACTCAAAATCTCTCTCTCTCTCTCTCTCTCTCTCTCTCTCTCTCTCTCTCTCTCTCTCTCTCTCTCTCTCTCACACACACACACACACACACACACACACACTCACACACACACACACACACACACACACACACACACACACACACACACACACACACACACTGTCTCTACATGCTCCTATCCCGAACTCACGAAGTTGCAGGAAACCAGGGGCCTCATGTATTAAGACTTGCGTGGAGTATAATGTTATTATTATAATAATAATAATAATAATGATATGCTAGAGTATAATATGCAAGTCAAGAAAGAAAAGTGTTGCAAGACGCGTAGCGTAATAACTAATAATTACCCATGTTTTAAATTGTATTATTCTAAGATGGATAATAAATGCTTTCATTTAAATGAGTTGCTTACCAAGAAGCCACCCGTAACGCACTCAGCTTGTCTTATCCTCTTATGCTCTTGGAAATCTAAAACGGTTTATAAGTCAGTCATCATCATGGGCCAAAAAAACATAATGGTCGTGAAAAATGCGCTCTCAATGAATTCAGCCATTAGCAATATTTTCCAATAATGCCAACTCTGCCATCTCCAACAACTCCAGCACAAACTTTTATGCATGTTTATATGATGTAGACTAAGTGGAAACACGTTGAACGATTATTTCAGTAAGCCAATGAAATTGTCTGATTAATTTACTTTATTTTACCCAATAATGCTTACTAGAATGTGTGCATAAAGAATATCTTAATAGTTGTAATTTCAATGCATCGCCTCTAAGTGTCGCCAAATGACAAAAACACAATTCAGACGTACAAAAAAACATGGTAGCCTAGCTAACTATTTTGTAGCTACCCAGGTAACTAGCTAAATAAAAATGTATTATATAGCTTTAAATCGACAGCAGGTGTTATATTCCAGATGGACGTGGTGGAGTAAGAAGGGTCAAATGGTGAATTGTTTTTTTGTGTGTATAAATAATATTGAGTTACAATTACATTAAATACATATGTTTTTATTCACTTTACAACCACTGTAATGTTTTATAAAATTAATAATTTTCATATAATATAAAGTGACATATATATATATATATATATGCATATATATATGCAGTTCTGTATGTACCTATATCTTAGTTTAGCTTTTTAGAACTGATTAGTAGTTGTCACTGTATATATGGGTCATTGACGTATAAGGATTTTCAACATGCCAATTTTAAAATACAAAAAATTTTAGATTAAGTGATTTTAGTGTATTTTTATTTAGAAGAATTGGCCTTGGCCTTACAAAATGTCATGTGGTGCGACTGTGATTTATGTTAAAATCAATACATTTCCGTAATATACTTTATTTTTATTTTACAAATTTCCACTAATATAAAGTGTCTATAAATAAAGTATTTGCATTATTTTTTAGTTTTTTGTAAATAATGATCTGAATTTAGTTTTTTATTGTCACAATCACTGGCTATAATGTAGTTAATAGGGTAATTTTTGCTGTAAATCCTTTAAAACTGTTAAAATGTTTTCTAAAATACCATTAACCTCAGCATACAGTATCAATAGTTAATATTTTAGCAACAGAAAATGGATACTTTATTTTAAATTTAATACAGTTACTGTTATTATAGGTTGCACTACATGATGAGTGGTCGCTCCAAATGACAAAGTATCGTATCATTACTATTTAACTATTTAAAGAGATCATTAAACAATAAATTCAACAAAATAAATAAATACAAAAATAGAATTCCATACAAAACCAGAATTGTTTTCTATTTTTTCCAAATTTTTCTTGAATTTACATGAGCAATTACCCAACTCACTCATTCAGTGCCCCAACACCAGGAGGGTTAAGAAGACTAGCACATGCCTCCTCCGATACATGTGAAGCACAGCGACTCGGCTATGATACATCAGCTCACAGACGCAGTCTTGTGCTGATCCGCATCACCCTAGGAGTGATGAGGGGTAAGAGCACCATCTACTGCACCCACTCAGAGAGAGCAAGGCCAATTGTGCTCTCTCATGTCTCCAGCAGCTGATGGCAAGCTGCATGACTGGGATTCGAACTGGTGATCTCCTGATCATAATGGCATCGCTTAGCCCGCTGGACAACTCAGAGCCCTGATTTAAACCAGATTCAATTAAAATATCAAAGATTTGTCATAAACGCCAATGTTTCATAAAGTTTTTTTTTTTGTATTTGTTTACAAAAATCTCAGCACAATGTAATATGTGTAAAACATAAGTGTTATGATGTGTTGTAAGTGCAGCGAATATTATGGCTTTGTTAAGAACATTTAATTCTAGAATTGAATAAACCTGGTTTGAGGGTGCCATGTGTCAGTACCTAAACTATGTTGGAGAAAGCTTTCTAAAAGTTACTAGATGTTTACTAATATTTTTTTTGCTTGTTTCTGGTTGCACTTTAACCACAAATGAGAAATTTAAGTAAAAACTAAATAAATAAAAACTTGTTTTTAACTATTTCTTCATATTCTGTAGTTGAATTTTTTGTTTAAAAAAATAAAATAAAATAAAAATTTCGGGGCCAGCTCTACACCTCCCTATATCTAATTTCTGCAGCATCTGAAGACAAAACCTGGTAATTTTAAGGTGCCTCTAACAGTGGTTGATTTGCCTGGAATCATTACATCATATTTCTGTACGGTCTCAATAGCAAGTAATAGTGGACCCTGATTTTTTGGCCAGCATCTCATCTGTATCAATATCTGCGGGATTAGAATTATGGTGAGCGGTTTTCACTTTGCTTGTTAGCGGCATCTGGTAAAATAGATTAACAGCTGTAAAGAAATACGTAATTTACATAAAATACATTTACATTTTTTTGCAATTTTATAATTATATTTTACAAAGATTAAACATTATCTGTAATTTTGACTCAAATTGCATTAAAAATATTTTCCAAAAAAAAAACTAAAATATAGTACTTTATGTGTACATGTCATCAACTAAATATAAAAGCACAAAAAGACAATCTAGCCCATATATCTATCATGGAAAACACTCTGCAGTGGTCGCACCATATGACATTTGGGCTGTGACCGAAATGGCTCCCTATTTACTAGTTAGGGCACTATTGAGTATGTCAGCCATTTTTCTTTGAGTGTCCGAATCATAAGGGGGGATTCGAACGTGATTTTGAGGGCACTACAAACTCCCATAATGCATCATGATTTATAGTAAACTTCGCTGCTTACTAAGCGAGCTGAATGTGTCCCAAAATGCTTTGCGGGTCTCGCAACTAAGCAACAGACAGCCGAAGAAACGGAGCGGACAGCGAGTCACCAGGCCAAATTGTTACAGTGGGATTCAGATAAAACCAATTTACAGGGTAAAACGTGTTTTAAATCCTGATGTTCATCATATTAACAATATTACAGGGTTTATTCCAGCATGATCTTAACTAAAATACCATAAATATCTTAAATGTCACTGATTATAAAAAATGATATTGTGGTGTGGAAGAGGAAATAAGATCCATGAGACTACTGAATACTCAACAGCTCTTTTAATGAACAGGCTTGCCACTCACTTACAGTCTTTAACAAGACTTGGAGAGCTAAAACCATTCTACCCAAACAGGCTACCAACAGAACCAAGTGACTAAACTCACTACTCACTTACTTTATGGTGAGTGCCCTAAACAGCACCCATCTGCATGGCCCCTCCCCATACCCTAGGTTACGGGGGAGGTACCAACTACGTAGGCTAGAGCAACACAGCACACATAGCACAACAGAACACATAAGGCCACACACACAGAAGAACAGAAACATGCCTACAGGCAGCCACACACAACCCAGAGCCGCCACAATATTTAAATGAGTTTATCTGCATATTTGTATTATGTGTTTTGTGCCTTGTATCATTGGACACACGAAACAAAAACGTAAAAACAGTATATAAAAACAACCTCGCAAGCAATGAAAGAAAGAAATAACTTACTCACATATAATAACAAACATAAACACAGCTTCAAATTTCCATCATCAGGACTAAAAGCTCTGTCTCTGCAGGGTTAGATATCTAACTGCAACACCGATGAGTTAAATTTCCCAACTCTTTACACTTGGTAGTTTTGTTCACCTGTCAAATCACAGCGTTTCCTCCAAACAATTTCAGACACAACTCGACATTTGGCATGAAACCACCCAATCTGGCAACAGTGCGAGCCGGTGTACGCTGCTATTTTTAAGGTTTTCTTCATGTAGTTCAGTAATGTGAGGATCATCTTCTAAACAGCGTAAAAATAACAAACAGATAAATAACTTAATGATCAGCTCAGAGCTTCACTATCTTTAATTCAGAGCTCAGTTCAGTGTGTTTATGGAGTTTTAAACACGGCTCAGCCCCTCTCTCACCTGTGTGTGTTTATGCGACCGGTGCTGGCGCATGATAATGATGAGTTAGTGTCCGAATTCACTCCTGTTTCAACACTAATTAGTGAACTTATTAGTATCTCCCTACATAGCGCAACACTAATGAGGGAGTAGGGAGCCATTTCGGTCACAGCCCTGGTCACCACATGATGTTTTTAAGTTCAGTCAGAATTTACAGGCAGAGAATTGGCCACCTAAACAAAATAAGCTAACTTCCCTCAAAAGGTCACTATAAAATTTGTAATCAAAATATATATTTGTAGAAATAACTTAACATTTATTATTTTTTGAGGTCATACCACATGATATCCAAATGTGGCAACTACATACCAGCTGTTAAAATGGTTATTTTTTTAAATCAAATTTAAGAGAGAGTTACAAACTTGCTTGCAGCTTCCACAGCTCCCTGGCAAACTGGTAAATGATGCAGCTTTCTGTATTTAAACTGCTTTTAACATAAAGGTCCCAAAGTAGTAGTTTCTTGAATGTCGCACCACATGAGATTCTATAAAATGGAGATTATCGGACAAACTTTGCTTGTATATTACGATGGAAATAAAATTACAAATGCTTTGCAATTTTGTACAGGACTAAAAAACACTTTGAAAAATCATGCCGAAAAGCAAAAAAATCAAATATATAGGTTAGGAGTAATTTTAAAGAAGTTTTTAAAACAGTAGTCATGGTGGGACGGTCGCACCACATGATATTTTGACACTTTAAATAACCAAAACTTTTTAATGAACTAATTATTTCTAATAAGTTAAAGAAAGTACAAATGTGAGAGAGAGACAACATATCTATGACAACTTTTTATGCGTTTAACCCTTTTTTTAATTGAAAAAAATGTAGTTCGACACAATTTAGGCGTCACATCATTGACCCATATACTGTATATTTTAAATGTCACTGTTTAATAATTTAAAATACATTACTTGTTACTCATTATCATAAGCAAAAAAAAAAAAACTACGCTTAAACCTAAAGCAAAAATACATTGAAATATCTTTAAAATCCAACCAAATGGAAGAATGTCTTTCCTTTCAAATAACCAGTGCTCACTGCCCAACAAGCTGCATTAGTAGTAAAATATGTAAAGGACAAGCTAAGCAGCTAAAATATCAGGAATTCAGTACAGCAATACGTTTTGTATAACAGTGAATTTGCTGTCATAGCACAAATAAGTTTTCATATACAGCAGAACATAGTTTTAAAAAAAACAAGGCTCACCAAAGTTCTTTGTATTTAATTGGTATTAAATATTAACAAAGAATGTCTAAAACCACTGTGTCCAGGGCCCCATGACCCCTGGATACAGTCCCCATCTATACAGCATGTTATGTGGTGTGTTTCTTATGCTGACCTTGCAGAAGTATAGACTCTTAGGACACATTCAGTAAAGTATGGTTTTATTATAAAAAAGCACAGTCTCATAAAATTATACTAAGCATATATTTTTTATTAAGTAAGCCACCAGTACAGAATATTCACAGCCAAATAGAGTATACGTTTTTCTAAGTATACTGAAATACAGGTTAAGCAGGTAAAAATGTATGTATGAGTAAAACAGTATACTTGAATTATTCCACATTCCATAAGTTCAAGTACACTATTATTATATTTAAATACATAACTTTATCATAAGTGCCTGGAAGAGAAAGAATCTAGTTGCAGTGTGTGGAAGATCCTAATGTGTGACTAGGACTGTGTCTGTGAGTAAAAAGTGTGTGACTTGTCTTTAGATGTGAGAAGGTGTCAGACTTAAGTCTATTTAAAATATTTTCAGTCTTTTTGAAGTCGTGTGGTGTATGGTTTGTATGATTAGCATAAGGTGAAGTCTCTGGTGTGCAGTTGCTGGTTTCTATCAGTAGATGTCAGTGAACACTAAATGATGCCTTCGTTTCTCTGCCTCTGCAGATTTTGCAGGTTTAAGTCTGTGTTTTAAGCTGTAAATTAGTAAATTAATTGGGGTTGTATTTGGTGTTAATCACTCTGTTCTGGAGAAACCTAACCTGCCAGAATTTTACACAGTAGTGGTGGATAGAGCAAGACACCAGAAAAATGTTTAATTAATCTAAAAACTGATTGAAATTTTGTACATGAATTTATGGTTATGAATACTGTATAGGTTCACTGGTGAGTGAGGATGCTAAATTAAATTAATATATTTGTGTTGTTGTCATCACCAGTTGGTTTCTCTACAGAAAACTCATACAAAGCCACACGTTAATGATTAAACCATTAAATATTACAATTAGGTTCATTTGCATTGACTAATCAACTAGTCAACCAGTATATCCAGGGGCAGCCACTGACTGGTTTGGAGAGAGAAACAGGAGTAGCAGTTCACATTTTGAGCCATTATATCTTGCAGTATAATACTCTAAAAGTGGATTTTTGCAACAACATGAAAGCATTTCAGTTCATGGTGGTCTACATGTGGCAGTCAATGCAGATCTTGCACTATGGAGACAAAAGGAAGCTGAAAGTTAGTAAAATATAGATTATAACTGCAGAAGTAAAATAATGTAATTAAAACATTACAATGTTCTAATTTGATCCATGTTTAAATATCTGTATTATTTTGGAAATGTATCTTTTTCTATTTAGTTAGTCTAAGAAGCACTGAATGTGAAAAGTCTAATATAGAGCATGTGTTTATCTGATTTTCAAATTTAAATTCGGTTTCAATCAATATTAAACAGCATTAACAAAATTGCACCCCAAACCGTGATGCCGACCATAGTGCCTCCACATGCAAATTCATTGTTCATCTCCACCAAGACACGGTGGGTTATGTAGTACGTTTATAAAGGAAATTAAGTATTTATATTTGTGTTATTCACATTGTTACCCCTGGGTTTCATTGGGGTGTAATGCACCAGTTACCATGAATGTAATCTTTTGTTAAACAGTACATTTATTTAACTTTTTATTTTTGGAATAAATTGTTATACAAACCAACAACTGAACATATGTGTGCACGGTATTTTTTTAAATAAAAAATATACATTTAAAATTGATAATGATACAATTATGACTAATCTGGGAAAAAATCCTTGGGGGACTATTTTGTGGTTTAATTGATAT
The DNA here is from genome assembly GCF_023375975.1 of Astyanax mexicanus. Classification (NCBI taxonomy): domain Eukaryota; kingdom Metazoa; phylum Chordata; class Actinopteri; order Characiformes; family Acestrorhamphidae; genus Astyanax; species Astyanax mexicanus. Next base: position 1,857,711 of record NW_026040046.1, read on the forward strand.
GCAGTTTCTAGAGATATGTTTTATACAGAGGGTCTCTTAATAAATATATGGTGTGATAATTTCCAATGAGGGAGCCGATGGAGCTTTAGACCACCTCTTTAAACAATTCTATCTGGGTAAGATTATCTAGAACAGGGTGTTTAGTTTAATGACTTTGTACACGTCTTAAGCATTTAATTAGGCTTTGATTAGTGTTAAAATGTGGAAAGTGCCACAGTCTAGCCAAGTAAGTTGAATTTAATAGAAGCTATTTTAGGTGTTAGAGAAAAGTGTCCTGGGAGTGTCAATTGAAGTGACCACTAGACTTTGGACAACTGCACATAATAACATTGTTTTGTCGTACGTGCCTCCACCGTAACAGCCTGAGGGTTCAGTCAGACTGGGCCTGACCCTCACAAAGGAACAAAGAGCTGCAGCAGGGTTTTTTTTCCATTCCTTCCATAAACGTCAGAGTATTGAATAGCAGCACTTTGGCACTTTTGTACACCTTTTTATGTCTCTGAATGCTCCTAAAGCCCCCCTCTGTGCAGTAGGGAGGCCACTTTAACTTGGAGAGCGGAGGAAGAGCTTCCTTTCATCAACAATATTACATTGACCTTGACTCCCCTGCCTTACTGTTTTATATTCAATACAGTTTCCCGTGTTTAGGCGTCCCTGTGCTTTTTCAGAGTGATTACTGCTCCCGGCTCTATGGGCCTGGACTCCTGGCATGATCAGTGCTGTGCTTTGTGTGCTTATTTACTGTGAAACAAAAAGTTGTGCCTTGAGGTGTTTTTTCCCCCAGCAGTTTTTAGACAAAGTCATCTTTGTTTAGAATACATAGTAAAAAAATCAAAGCATGATCTGTCCCAAAACATGGCATAAAACATGTTTAAATCAATACCTTGGATTGGGTGGAAAAAGAAATGTACCAGAGTGGATGAGCTTATTTCCGAAGTTGGGCCTCGGGGCGAGTCGTCCTGCAGATATTTTGTCCCATGTATTGTTTTGTTGGGTTATTTCTGGCACAACAATTTCACGAGTCTTGTTTTACAGAAGGGAGGAAAAAAAACCTTTCCGTCTGTTAGGATTTCCCCTTGTTTTCTTGAACAAACAATTTGGCTAAACGTGTGTGTGTATGAGATCACTGATGAATCAACCGCCCAGAATAAAATACCCAACATTCCAGTGGGTAAAAGAACACTGTTGGCTGTTATATGGTATGGTTTAAGGATGCGACAGCCCAAACAGTGCTTTGAATTATTATTTTTTAACCTGCTAGAGAAAATGTATTATGTGCCTGCATTCCTGGATAGAATACCAACAAGGAAGGCCAATAAATTCCAGGTTCAATTTTATGCTCTACTCTTACATAAATTAAACAACAACAAAAAAAAACTGTGTGTTGTGAAGTTTCAAGAACTCAAAGGAACGGAGACTATAGTTTTTTTCTATAAAATTTTGTATACATTCCAAACCAAAACCAAATGTAACAATTTATTGCCATATTTATGTTTAATTCAGCAGCGCAGATCAAGAACACATGCAGAAACTTTAACTATTCTTGGTATTAGAATACAGATTGAGCAGATAATGATGTCAAGAATGGCAAGAACACAAGGGATGCATATTTGGGAAGACATTGGAAAAATATGTTAATGCTCAAATCTCTTGGAGGGCCCAACATGTTTTCCATTTCCATTTTTAACCCAAAAATTTTACAAAACTAAATATAATAGAATTAAAATAAAACAATTTTAATACTAAGCTTGCTTGAATGTTAAAAATATGTTTCATAATTTCATAATTTTTTAAAGAGCAGAGTTAGAGATATTTTGAACAGGGGTGCCCAAACTCCCTGGTATACTGTGGTATACTGTACATTTGGTAACTACAGGGTAACTATTGTTATAGCTGAATTGAATGGAAGTAGAGATTAGAGTTCAATACCAGTTAATTAGCGTTCATTGCAAAGATGTAAATGTTCCAATGTATTGTCCATTTTATCTCACGCTGTATCAGACCACAAGACAATGATTTATGTGGCCTTTTGTCCCAGGATTTAGGGGAAGTGTTTTTCGGAGCATGGCCTGTAAATCGCACCACCCTGCTGAAAGGGGAACCTGTGGATTTACTCCCGGGCCGTGTAATTGGAAACATGCCTAGCGTGGTGTTGAGGAAACCCTGTAGTTTACTTAGTGCCGCTTTGATAACAAAGAGAGGAACGTGTTCACATTAGGCAAGCGCTGCTGTTTGATTGCACTCTGGCATTCCTGCTCTTGTGGCGCGAGTCACTCTCATTACTGTGCACAGGTGGGACTCGGAGAATGGCAGGCCGAGAATCAGTGCAGTGAAGTAATGCAGTGAAAACAATGGTGCTGCAGCAGACTCAGCGGTGCCTGGAGGACTGAGCAGATACGTGTCCCAGTAGGCCGTGTCCTACAATGAGTCCTCAGGCGCCAGTTTAAACCCATTGACTACAAATGTAGGTGGATTTAATGGGAGAGCAATTTCTTTACCTACCTCATCCTGCTAAAATAGCTTCTCCAACAGAACCCAGATAAAATCTCTGTCCTAGAAGGTTTAGTTTATTGACAAGGCCAAGTTTTATTTATTTCTTAATTCCCTACCAAAATACTTGCATCTTTTACTGCCTAACACTGCCTGCCTAAGGTTTTTGCAGGAGCAGAAAACGTGGCCTTGCTCGGGTTCCTTCATGAGCTTTTCAGTGAACAAAAGCTTTGACTCTGGAACTCTTACTGTATTGAGCTCTGAGATACAGAACCCTCAAAGCAGTGGAGAGAGTGTAGTGCTGTGCTTCAGCAAATCATTCTCTGGGGTGGATCAGGTTGCTTTGGGTTCTTTATGGCAAATAAGAATTTTTAAAAGTGGAACAATTTCATGAAATGTTTAACATACAATAAAGGCCAAAAGTTTGGACACACCTTTTATTCAATGTGTTTTCTTTATTTTCATGACTATTTACATTGTAGATTCTCACTGAAGGCCTCAAAACTTTTTTTTTAAGTACATAAAACTCCACATGTTCATTCATAGTGATGCTTTCAATGAGAATCTACAATGCAAATAGTCATAAAAATAAAGAAAACATTGAATAAGAAGGTGTGTCCAAACTTATTGTATGATCAAATAAAATACAGGTAGATAAAATTGATAAACTGTGCCAATTTTTTTTGGAATTGGTAGAAATTGCATCTACATCCAACTAAATCTATTGATTTAAAAGTCTAAATCAAACTAAATATGTATTAGTTTACATTTAGTTTTATAGTGTTGGAAAGCTCTCTGGGTCCCTTTCCGGCTTCTCTAGTTGTTTATTTGTAAGTGTCCAAATCTTAGCGTTACACAAGGCAGGCAAAGGAGTGCATCATGGTGTAAGGGGAGATTTGTTCGGAAATGAAAGGGCCTGGAAGTTCATTCTTCAATTCTGTGTTTTTTCCAGTAATAGTGCTTTCAAAATTAAGCAGCTCTCCAGCGGGGTGAGGCTCTAAACCTGCAGACAATAGACCATGTTCATTTGGACATAAGGCTATTGTTTTACATGTCAAAAGCCCTCTCTTATAATTCTGTAGAGTCCAAATAGTGTCCTCTTTGAACTTTCACCAAGAATATCCGCATATTTCTCATGGGAGAAATATCCTACAGTAAGGAATTAAAATACTTGCAAATGAACTCGTAGTTGTCGGCCCTCTTTCCTCTTTCTTTTTTTCTGATGGAAAAATGATCTTCATGAGAACTGAAAACTGCTGTATTTAGGACCAGTTTATATGTGAATATATCATTCCCAATCCTTAATTCATCCTTATATGGTGAATTAACTGTCCAGCATATCTTTGATGGGACTTTTTGGTAAAGCACTAAAACCAGGTCATAAATACACTCTCAGGTTTTACACTACTGATGTTCACACTGGAAAACTAAACAGTCCTTTATTTGGAACCTTACAAATCTGATTAGGCTGAATTATGCTTTATGATTAATGTGTTTTTATATTACATTCTTTGTTTATAAATAGGGATTTGAGGGGGAGGGACATCAGTATGATCTACTTTCCTGTCCATATGTCATATTTTCTTTCATGTACTCTGTTGGAAAGGGCTCTCTGTGAACACTAGATGTATGCCACAGCACTAAAAATGAACCACCTGCCCAGTACTCTGTAGGTCCTCCTCATGCCAAAAGCTCTGACTCATTGTGACATGGACTCTACAGGCAGGGCCGCTTCAAGAGAACACAGAATTATTGTCCCACTGAGGTAATGTAATCTTACGCTACATTCACACACCAGGTAAAAGTTACCCGAATCCAGTCTTTTACATCAGTGTAAACAGCAAAAAAATCTGACATTTTCACTTCCGCTTTGGGCCACTTCACTTTGGTATTAAAATTTGATACACATCTGATTTACAGCAATGTGAGTTTGTCTGAGCAGCCCAAATAAAAATCATGTCACTTTTGGATCATGAATAAGAAAAAAATAGAGTAGACAGGTAATTTAAGGCAAATGACTGCATAAAACGATAAAATGGACAGCAGCAGTGAGTTGATTACTTCCAATAATATTAGAAGGCAGTGTTTCAAATGAATTGGTTGAACATGGCTACATATTGTGACTAAAGCATAAAAAAATGACCTGTGGCTCAATAACTACATAGCCTTAGGTATGTTTCATAGTTACTGACCGCCAGGGCGGTGCTTAATGTGAATGTATTCCCTGCCGTGCCCACGGCGAACCGAGAGTTGTATACCAACGAAGTCACTACACGTGACACAGCGTGTGACGCAAGCGGGGTATAAATGCCCCCTGGCACTCGCTGCTCCTCCTCTTTTTCTTCTCGCCCAGAACCGATTGAGCGCAGCTCGCTTCAGAGCTCGGATTCCGACCTCTAGAGCTGTTTTTTTTCATCATCTTTTTCTTCTCCTATTTTGGATTACTCGTCGCCAGTACCCACACGAAGCTTGGGGTTATTGTGCTTTTCCCGTCGAAGCTCGAAACCAGTGAGGACTCCCACCGTAGTTCTAACCTAGCTTCAGTACCTGTCCGCTGCCTCAGCTATCGTGCGCTCGGTACACCGAGTTCACTTAAACCGCAGCGAAGCGCTCGGCACCGGGATTAGCCTCAGCTAACGCCTCCAAGAGCGACTATCTACACTGTGGTGTCTTCGCCGGAGCCGACACGGAGAGTACTCTCTCCTTAGCTCTACTAGCGTTACGCCTTGCGAGCTATCTGCCCTAGCTAGCTAGTGCTCGATACACCGAGTTCATTTAGCCGGCTACGAATCGCTCGGCGCCGGGGTTAGCCAGAGTCTAGCGGCCCCCACGAGTAGCTATCAGCCGAGCGGCTATCAGCACTGCTGTGTCTTTTCGCCGGAGCCTGACACGGTGAGTACTCTCAACCGTAGCTCTAACTAGCGTAAACTCCTTGTGAGCTATCTGCTTCAGCTAGCTGGTGCTCGGTACACCGAGTGACTTAGCGGGCAGCGAGGCGCTCGACGCCCGAAGCGAACCAGCAGCCACCGCGAGCGGCTGTCAGACCCCCCCCGGAGCCGCGGCCTACCTAGCGCTGCTATGCTATCCTCGATTAGCTGCATGCACTGCCAGGCTTGGACCATCTGCGCGAAGCGCTCACAGACCCATGCATCGACTGCGCGATGATTCCCATGGCTATCCGCCACGAGCGGCTAGCGGGCCTGGAAGCACGAAGCGAGGCATCCCTCCCCGCGACAACGCCCAAGGCTCGGGGAAAACGGAGCGCGGATAGCTCGTTAGAGCCACCGCGGAAAAAGAAAGGCTATGGAGCTCTCTCTAACCGTGTGGACTCGGTTGTATCGGAGTTACACCAGCTAAAGAACCTGATCTTAGCTATGAACAGCCAGACACAGGTCCGAGCAGATGAGAGCCCCTCGGTCGAGTTTAAAGAGTCTGTTTCGCCAAGGCGGGAGGCTGAGTTTGACGTTCTCTCAACGGCTGCCTCCAACGCAAACTTTACGCAAGGGTCGGCTCTCGAGCACGAGATGGAGTTCGGATCTTTTCCGACCGATAGTTCTCCTGCACCCCCACACTCCCTGTCTTCGGATGGAGCCAAGGGAAGTGAGGACACACACCCCGCAGCCTCTCGCAGGGCTTCAGTGGAAGAGACACTTAAGTTAGCCTTAGCTAGGCTAGGCCTGGATACACCAGCAGCAGGGAGCGTACGTTCTAACGCGCTGTTTAAACGCCTAGAAGCGGGTGCTTTTGCGGTGCCGCCTTGTCAGGACTTCGTGTCTGAATTCTCGGCTGCCTTTCAGAGCGAAAAAGCAGGTCGGCCGACGGAGACGGCGCGCTTGCTAGCATCCATGGCCGGGGCGGCTGACTATGGACTGGCCTCCATGCCTGCGATCGACCCCTTTGTGGCTTCCACGGTGGTTTCGCCAGATGAAGCGCTACGGCCGGAACCTCGCTGCCCGAGCGCGGAGTGTAGGCGCACGGACGAGCTGGTTGTTAAAATGCACAACTCAGCGACGCGGATAGGGAGACTGCTGAATTCCCTCTGCATCCTGCTCATTGTGCTGCAGAATTCCCCCGCATCCACGGAGGACTCACATAGCTCGGAGGAGCTTCTGAATCTAGCGCCCAAGGCTCAGGGAATCTAGCGCCCAAGGCTCGGGGAAAACGGAGCGCGGATAGCTCGTTAGAGCCACCGCGGAAAAAGAAAGGCTATGGAGCTCTCTCTAACCGTGTGGACTCGGTTGTATCGGAGTTACACCAGCTAAAGAACCTGATCTTAGCTATGAACAGCCAGACACAGGTCCGAGCAGATGAGAGCCCCTCGGTCGAGTTTAAAGAGTCTGTTTCGCCAAGGCGGGAGGCTGAGTTTGACGTTCTCTCAACGGCTGCCTCCAACGCAAACTTTACGCAAGGGTCGGCTCTCGAGCACGAGATGGAGTTCGGATCTTTTCCGACCAATAGTTCTCCTGCACCCCCACACTCCCTGTCTTCGGATGGAGCCAAGGGAAGTGAGGACACACACCCCGCAGCCTCTCGCAGGGCTTCAGTGGAAGAGACACTTAAGTTAGCCTTAGCTAGGCTAGGCCTGGATACACCAGCAGCAGGGAGCGTACGTTCTAACGCGCTGTTTAAACGCCTAGAAGCGGGTGCTTTTGCGGTGCCGCCTTGTCAGGACTTCGTGTCTGAATTCTCGGCTGCCTTTCAGAGCGAAAAAGCAGGTCGGCCGACGGAGACGGCGCGCTTGCTAGCATCCATGGCCGGGGCGGCTGACTATGGACTGGCCTCCATGCCTGCGATCGACCCCTTTGTGGCTTCCACGGTGGTTTCGCCAGATGAAGCGCTACGGCCGGAACCTCGCTGCCCGAGCGCGGAGTGTAGACGCACGGACGAGCTGGTTGTTAAAATGCACAACTCAGCGACGCGGATAGGGAGACTGCTGAATTCCCTCTGCATCCTGCTCATTGTGCTGCAGAATTCCCCCGCATCCACGGAGGACTCACATAGCTCGGAGGAGCTTCTGAATCTAGCCCTCTTGACCGCGGGTTACATGACCCACGATACTGGTCGGCTCGTCGCTACGAGCCTGCATGCTCGGCGCCAGGTGTGGCTGGCCCAATCCTCTCTGCCCGAACCTTGCCGAGCTATGCTACGGTCCGTGCCTCTCAAACCCGGGTCTCTCTTCGGACCAGCAGCCAAGGAAGCCCTGGAACGGCGATCCTCCCTGACGGAGGCTCGAAAGCTGCATAATACCGGGCAACCACAGAGTTTTCGTCGCCCACTACAGCGGGCTCGAGGACACGATAGAGAGAGGCGCTTCGGTGCCGCCTTCCAAGCCGCGTGCAGCTGCCGCTGCTGACCGCCGCTGACATGCTACGGCCGGTGACGCTGTTGCTCTCACCATCACATTTGGCCTACTGGACAAAGATGATCTCAGACCCGTGGGCTCTGAGCACCATGACAGTGGGTTACAGACTGCAGTTTCGCCGCCGGCCACCAGTATGTTCTCGCCCTACGGTGACCAAAGTTCGGGATCCCGTTCGGGCTGCAAGCCTCTCCCAGGAGATAAGCTCCCTGCTGGCCAGAGGAGCCATAGAGTTAGTAGACCCTCAAGTTCACCCCGAGGGGTTCTACTCCATTTATTTTGTTGTTCCGAAGAAAGACGGCGGCTTGAGACCGATCTTAGATCTCCGTCGCCTGAACAAATTTTTGAAAGTTCTTCCGTTCCGGATGTTACACACCGCGACTGTTCTCCACACGGTTTCCGAAGCAGAGTGGTTCACCCTAGTGGATCTCAAAGACGCCTACTTTCACGTTCCAATCGTTCCAGAACACAGACGGTTTCTCAGGTTCGCCTTCCGAGACAGGGTATTCCAGTTCAGAGTGCTACCGTTCGGCCTTTCACTGGCACCAAGGGTGTTCACGAGATGTATGCGGGCGGCCCTGTCCCCCCTTATGGCTCAGGGGCTGAAAATCTTGCCCTATCTAGACGACTGGCTGCTGTGTGCCCCCTCGGAGCAGAGGGCTCACACAGACACACTCGGATTATTGCAGCACACGCAAGCGCTGGGGCTCGCGGTGAACTGGAACAAGAGTGTCTTAATTCCTGCTCAGTCCATAACATTTTTAGGCATGGTCCTGGATTCACGTTGCATGTTGGCCACCCTGCCTTCAGCTCGCGCTGCGGCTATACTATCGGCCATTCACAGCCTCAGGTGGGGCGCCAAGGTGCAGTATGTGAGGCTTTTGCGACTACAAGGTCTTCTCACCGCCGCTGCGCAGGTGGTGGCACTGGGGAAGCTCCACATCCGACCATTTCAAATGTGGCTCATCAGTCTGAAACTGGATGCGGCACGGCACAGGCACACACGCGTTCGCATTACCAGCGAGTGCTTGGCTGCCCTCGATGTCTGGAACTCTACACCCTTCCTGCTGTCAGGGGTAACGATGGGCCAGATTCCTTCTCGCAGAGAAGTGATCACTACGGATGCGTCAGCCACAGGCTGGGGGGCTGTCTGGAACCACAGCGCAGTGCAGGGTGTTTGGTCCATGCGGCAGGCGCGAGACCACATCAACGTCCTGGAGTTACATGCCATAGTGCTCGCCCTGAGACATTTTCTCCTGGTGCTCCGCGGCAGACATGTCTTGGTGAGATCGGACAATGTGTCAGCAGTCTATCATGTAAACCACTTCGGCGGAACACGGTCCCGCAGGCTATTAATGCTGGCACAAGAACTCTGGACGTGGGTTCACCCCAGAGTGTTATCTCTGAGAGCATCTCATGTGGCAGGCGCCACCAATGTCACGGCGGATGCGCTATCTCGCCGTTCTCTTCACCCAGGACGATGGAAGCTGCACCTGCGTGTGGTACAGCTGGTGTGGGAACGGTTCGGGGAGGCTCGAGTAGACCTCTTTGCCTCTCCAGACACGACACACTGCCCTCTCTGGTTTTCGGAGATGGCACTATACAGCCCATTGGGCCAGGATGCCCTGGCTCACAGCTGGCCGAGAACTCTGCTCTATGCCTTTCCCCCTTTGCCTCTGATTCCGGCTATATTGGACAGAGTACGCCTGGAACAACATCGGGTCCTCTTGGTAGCCCCGAAGTGGCCGTATCAAACATGGTTTCCAACGCTGCTGTCATTACTCCATGGGGTTTATTGGGAACTTCCGTGTCGAGCAGACCTGCTTTCACAGCTGAACGGACAGGTGTGGCACCCACGTCCGGAGCAACTCCGGCTGTGGCTGTGGCCCTTAGGAACACCAGCACATTAGACTCGTGCACGGCCCAGGTCAGACGCACGATCGATAATGCTAGAGCTCCTTCTACGCGGGCTCTATACGAGGGCAGGTGGAAGGCTTTTGAAGCTTGGTGTATTAACCAAGGTGTGGTACCACACCTCTGCACACTACAGACTGTCTTTTCCTTTCTCCAGACGCTACTGGAGGAAGGCAGAGCCGCTTCGACGCTCAGGGTATACGTGGCGGCCTTAGCCTGTCACGTGATGCCGGCGGACGGTACTTCCTTGGGCTCTCATAAGCTTGTGACTGCTTTTTTGAAGGGAGCTAAGAGACTGGCTCCCCCTGGGATCTTCTGCTAGTCTTGAATGCTCTCTGCAAGGCTCCTTTTGAACCGCTAGAGCGGGCAGAGCTGAAATGGATCTCTCTAAAGGCTGCTTTCCTGTTGGCTGTTTGCACAGCAAAGCAGAGCTGTGAGCTGCATGCACTGTCTATCAGCCCCCTGTGCTTACAGTGGGGCTTGGATGATTGCAGTGTGAAACTGAGGCCGAACGCTGCGTTTCTGCCTAAGGTGTTGAATCCTGCTTTTGTGAACCAAACCATTGATCTTCCAGCCTATGTGGACGATTCTGATACCAGGAGGCTAAAGTTATGCCCTGTAAGAGCTCTACGGGCATATGTTTCAGCAACGACGGCTGTTCGTCAAACGGACCAGCTGTTTGTATGTTTTTCTGCTGCGAAGTTGGGGAAACCACTTTCGAAGCAGCGGCTATCCCACTGGCTTGTGGAGGTTATTCAGGGGGCCTACAGGGCTACAGATCGCCCTTTGCCTGCCCCGACTACAGGACATTCTGTTAGAGGCGTCGCCACATCTTGGGCTGCGCTTCAAGGAGTGTCTCTACTAGAGATTTGTGCAGCGGCCACATGGTCGTCACCATGCACCTTCTCTCGTTACTACAGTGTGAACGTGGCAGCCGCCGAGGGCTTATCTACGGCGGTTCTGTCTGGAATCTCCTCGTGACATCGCTGGTATGCATCATCCACATTAAGCACCGCCCTGGCGGTCAGTAACTATGAAACATAACGCTAGTTACGTATGTAACTGTGGTTATGTGAATAGTGGATGACCGCCAGGGTTCTTGGTCACTCGGATTGCGAGAAGAACCAAGTTTTGAGGAGGAGCAGCGAGTGCCAGGGGGCATTTATACCCCGCTTGCGTCACACGCTGTGTCACGTGTAGTGACTTCGTTGGTATACAACTCTCGGTTCGCCGTGGGCACGGCAGGGAATACATTCACATTAAGCACCGCCCTGGCGGTCATCCACTATTCACATAACCACAGTTACATACGTAACTAGCGTTTATGTGTGTGGCTACTCCAGAGCATCCCAGTCTAATAGCAAAGGCAGTCCTCAGTTGAACATATCTATTAACAATGTTTTTTTAACATAATGTGACTTGCTTGATTATATACTTTTCCACAAACCTGTATAATGCACTATTGAACAATTTTTACCTCAGTGTGTCACTGCAGTGAACAAAATAAAAAAAACAATACTTTTGCTCTCATTTTTCATGAGCTGAACCCTTACCTATGTACACAAAAGGCCCTTTTCTCTCAAATGTTGTTCACAATTGGGCTTAGCACTTTGCTAAGATAAACCACCAACCAGTCACAGGTGTGGCGTATCAATATGCTGATTAGATACAGTGATTATTACACAGGTTTTCCTTCGGCTGGCCACAATAAAAATCCACTCTAAAATGTGCAGTTTTGTCACAAAGCACAACGCCACAGATGTTGCAAGATTTCAGGGAGCGTGCAGTTGGCATGCAGACTGCAGGAATGTCCACCAGAGCTGTTGCCCGTGAATTGAATGTCCATTTCTCCACCATAAGCTGTCTCCAAAGGCATTTCAGAGAATTTAGCAGCACAGACCACGTGCAACCACACCAGCCCAGGGCCCACACATCTAGCATCTTCACCTTCAAGATGGTGTGAGACCAGCCACCAGGACAGCTCCTGTAACAATTGGTTTACATAACCAAAGAATTTCTGCACTGTCAGGAACCATCTCAGGGAAGCTATTCTGCATGCCCTTCTTCCTCATTGGGAGCTACACCTGACTGCAGTTCGTTGATGTAACTGACTTGAGTGTGCCCATTGTTATACTATTCATCCATGACCATAACGTCATGTTGCAGCATGATAATGCACGGCCCCATGTTTAAGGATCCGTACTCAGTTCCTGGAAGCTAAGATCATCCCAGTTCTTGCATGGCCAGCATGGATATGTTACCCATTGAGCACGTTTGGGATGCTCTGGATCGGCATATACGACAGCGGGTTCCAGTTACTGACAATACCCAGCAACTTCACACAGCCATTGAAGTGAAGTGAACCAACATTCCACAGCACAAAATAATTTCACAACACAAAATCAACAACCTGATCAACTCTATGTGAAGGAGACTGACTGGTTTTCTGAGACCCACAGATGCTCAAAATACTGTAAAACTGCACATTTTAGAGTGGTCTTTTATTATGGCCAGCCCAAGGTACACCTGTGTAATAATCACTGTATTTAATCTGCATCTTGATATGTCACACCTATGATTGGTGTTTGGTTTCTTTCAGCAAAGGTTAAGTGCTCACTTTGATTTAGACCCAATTGTGAAAAAAAATTCAGAGAAAATGGCCTTTTGTGTTCATAGGAAAAGTCTTACCTCTTTGAGTTCAGCGTCAGAAAAATGGAAGCAAAACCAAAAGCGTTTATTACACATAGTGCAAGTACATTTTGCAGCAATGACAATCTCAAGGCTTTCTGGGAGATATGTTCATAGATGTTTTTGGGACACACAAACATCTGAGACCAAACCTTTCTGACGGATTGGTCAGTGATCAAAGACGTTTGATTTGTGGCTTATTGTAACCTATAAGGTAGCCTAATTCATTAAGTAGCAGGGGTGTCTGGATAATTTTGGGTCCTACACAATAGTGTATGTTTGAAAGTTTACTGTAGCTGAGCTGTAGTTAAAGGGCTGCTTTAATTCAGTAGTATGTAGGCCGCAGTGCTGTGTTCATCACAGTGAAAGAATAGGCTCTGTTTGAGGGTCAGAATGGTTTTGGCCCTCGCCTCTGTCTCAGTGGGGGGTTCAGTCTCGACCCACCCAGCCTGGCGCTGAGAGCATCACACAATCACACACACTTACACACATACGCAGATGGACCTGTTCTTACCATTAACCCTTTTCCTAGTTCCTCATTTGCCCTTTGCTCTGCCTCCTTCCACAGCCGCGCCGCTGCTCGTTCGCCCTGGCAGGCATTAGGCCGCCGTGTGCAGGCTGGCAGGTGATTCAGTTGATTTGTGGTGCTTTGTTCGGCAGCTGGAGCAGACGGCAGGTCGCCGGGAGAGGGTAAGAGGGGTTTTCCCAGTGATCGAGCTCCTGCTGATTATCAACAATACACACATACAGTATGTACACAATGGAGCCAAGACTCAGCTAGAGAATTCTCTCTCTCTCACACACACTTCTCTGCAGTTTAAATTAAATGCATTAAGCCTGATGCGTTATGAAACACACTATAACAAAATTAATTTCATATACACTGTGTTTTAAATGTTTTTCAGATGTACAAATTCCTTCTATTTCCTGTGTGGTACTGTCATTAGAATAATGCCTACCTTACACCTAACGCACTTACTCTCCTAACACCTCTAACACACTAACTACTTCTAACCCCATTTCCTTCTTCCCCTCCTTCACTCCTCTATCCCTTTATTTCCCTTTGACCTCCTTTAAGCCCTTTTAAATATGGGTTATCTAAATTCCTATTACTTTTGTACTTCATTATTGTAAGTCGCTTTGGACAAAAGCGTCTGCCAAATGTAATGTAATGTAATGTAATGTAACGATTTTTAAGCGATTTAACTGTTGCAGACAAATTTCCAGAGTCGGCATAAAATTACGAGTGTCTTGCTAGAGTCGGTTAGGATTGAAAGTTTTAATCAGTCGGGTTCGCGTCCTGGTGCTCACGCAAATAGTGACGTGAACAATGTCTACAACCAATAGAAGGAGAGCTACGGGAAGCAGCAAGAATATTTTACGGTTTGCATTTAATAACAGCGTGGCAGAAAAAAAAAGTGTTGATGGGGAAAAAGTTGTGAGTCTGATAAAAAAGGTATTAATATACACATTATTTGTAACTTAATATGTAATAAGTATTATATGTAAACTCCACCAGAAGCATGATGGGAAATAATCTAGCTGCAGTCTAGTAGTTAGTGATCCCCAGTCTTTGTAAAATCTTAATCTGTGAGTAAAAAGTCTGAGAGGGGGTCAGACTTCAGTCTTCAGTTAAAGGTCTTTTCAATGTTATGTATTGGCTGCATAAGACTATCTGAAGCAGAACATTTTGAACCTAGTGGCAGGTTTGTGCAAGATGGGTATTAAACCTCCAGCGTTGAGCTGTGGAACAGAGGAACTGTGTTCTCTGAAATTGTGGTGCTCTATACGGTTGAGGGATCATACCCAGGGCCCGAGTAGGGAGGGGCCCATAAAATCCTGATTTTTTTTTTCCCGCTCACGTTCCTTGTGTACTGGCATGGATAGGAGCCCACTGACATTGAGAGTGTACAGGGCCCAGAATTTGCTGCTACACCCGTGCCAGTACTATTGTTCCATCTCTTATTTCTGCTGCACCAAGCATCAGCTTTTAGCCTCTAGGTGTGCTATTCTCCCATCTCTAATTTCACCTAATGTTAGCCTCTAGCTTATTTAGGTCTGAAAGTCAAGACTGTTACATAAGAGTTTTAGGGTTTGGAATTCGTCCTATTTTACAGCTTTGTTGTGGTTTCTGTAATCAAGTGTTAACTGAACACAGGGTGAACTCGCCATGTCGAGTCAGTGTTTAGTGTTTAGTGAGTGTGCTGCTGCAGTGCTGCTGTGGCTTGATCTGGTGATGTTAGCTAATGGATTTGTGAGGTTTGTGTACCTGTTTTTTAGTAGTTTTGTTCAATGTTTGGCAATATATATATATATATGTGTGTATTTTTTATATTGAAGGAGAGCCCTAATAAAGATAAATGCAAATTCTGATTATCATTTCACAGTAAATTGACTTACTGTATATGTTAGTTGACACTATATGTTGGGAATAAGATAAATAATTAACAGAGATTCTTGACACAAGTGACACGATGGGTTTTTAATTTCTAATAATAAAATTTTGATTTTTTTCAATATATATTTATATATTATAGTTGTCCCAGGTGTTGGCCTTTTGATGCTGTCAAAATACAATCTCCCAGGTTTAACTTTTTTAACATTTTTTTCATGTTTGGTGGACAAGCATGGGATTTCGTTAACACCGTAAAACACAAAGAAACATAAAAATTTGTATAATATTTTGAATAAACTTATTGCAATTATTTTGACTACTGGATGTTATTTTAATCTGTATTATTTAATCCGTGATTTTAAACTAATACTATTACTTTATAAAATATATATTATCAAGCTGCTGATTGTTATAACTGGGGAAATATACATTTACACATTTATTTTTTAATCTCAAAACAAACAATGATAGTCAGCAATACAGAAATTACAAATTGATTTAGGAAATGCAGTGTTTTTATTGAGATAATCTGAGACAATGCAATAAAATGTCTTTTTAAAAACAAAAATGAACAGAAAACTCCTCTTATGAAGTTGACGAGCTGTTGACGATGTTGACGCATTAGAAGAGAACTGGAGATAACTTCATTTAACAAGACCATTAAACTTCAAAAACTCAACTTACCAACATTTCAGGGTAAAAAGCCAATTTAATATCAATCCTTATTTTTGCATTCACACCCACTTTAAAAACAGGATCAGATCTCTTGAACATAAACTCATCAAATATACAGATCGTGGAGAAAAACATTAAGAATGTTCATTTATTCAGCCTTTGGAAATGAAAAAAAATCTTGAACTCATCTTATATCATGGCATGAATTTAATCACCTGGCAACAACCGATTGAAAAGGTCCTCATAACAAAATTTCTTACGGAGTTGACGTCTAATGGAGTCTTACGGAGTTGACGAAATCTTCAGTTTTTCATCATAACACCTGATTTCTTTGCAGAAGCCATCTTGTTTATCACCAGCTGCTTGTGGCCTCAACAATAAAGTTTTATTTCTTAATAAAATCACATAAACCTTGAATTTTATCGACCATGGTGTTGACACTCTATGGTTGTGACATAGCTGGTTTTGTAAAAGAAGATAATTAAGGAAACATATGAGAAATATTTACTCACCAGAGCAGTGGCCTCACGGCATGCCCACCAAACAGGAAGTGAAAAAGCGGTTCTTAGAGTGTGATTTGGCCAAAATAATGGCAGTTTTTTTGCATTTTTAGAAAAATCTTATGTTGTTGACAGAAACTATGGACACGATTTTAATCATGTAAAAAGTACATAAATATATTTTTTAAATTGTAAATTTCTATACAGTTTCAATAATTACTTAAAATACATGATCGCAGAAGCTATTGTGTTTGTTTTATTTTACTTTAAACAATTATTTAAGTATTGTAAAGTCATGAAACTTGCTTTCAGACAAGGGTATTTTTAGGTTCAGACAGCAGACTAGGTGATGTAAAATAAAATATATATGTAAAAAAACATTAGTTCACATTTTGTGGCATAAATAAGTTTTTTTTTTAAACACATTTTAAGAATTACAATGAGTTTGATCTCTTGGACATCTTTTGTCCCTCATCTCAAGAATCCCTGTTATATGTGACTGTTACTGATTTGTAAAGGCTTATAAATATGTCCCTGTGACTCCAGGATTTTATGCTCAGCCTCAAAAATATATATTTAAGTCCAGATCAGAGTTCATCTGTAGTGCACTATGGCATCATTAAATGTTTGCGAACCACTATGAAGCAGTATGTATGTCTATTTGTGTATATGTAAGCAGTCCCATAGGGAATCCTGCAGTGTACTATACAATACCGAGCTCTTCAGCTATAGTTTGAGTTGTTTACACCGTGTTCCTGTGAGTTGTATGGAGAATGCGTAGATCATTACACAGACCTATTGTGTTTGAAAGCCCTTGTGCTGGAGTGAGCAGACCTGAGATCTAAAGAGCTTCCTCAGATATGGAGTGTATAGATGTACTATACGCTTACACTCCAGGAATGTTTGGGGGTGGGGGGAGGCACTATGAAAAATGGGTCTACAACCCAATGACATCACATTATTTAAGGTGTCTTACTCCGTTTCTCACAAACACACAACAAAGCACCACCTTAAAGGCTGAGACAAATGAGCTTGTGTTTATTAACATATTGATATAATGTCCTTAATGCTATACACAGTATTCTATGATGACAAAATATATGTTCAAGAAAGGTTTATACAAGTTTATACCCATATGAAAGCTAACAGTGATTTATACAGAAACATTAAATGAGGAAGAAATATGAGCTTTTATACTTAGTTCTAAAATATAGTCATGTAACTGATAATACTTATGCTGATAATGCATATGGGTCCTGTATAAAGCCATTTATGAATTGTTTTTTTGCTGTCACCCATTTAGGATAGTAACCTTTACCATCAGTGACATCGCAACTTTCATACTTCATATTTTCATTTTCAAGGGACTAAAGACACTTGCTGCATTTTCAGCAACTTAATATTTGTCATATTGTCACTTTGATGTCACTATATTAATTTACTACTTTAGGTAAACGTGTAGACTACAGATTATGATTAACTGCCTGGCCTCTATGTTGTAGGCTGTAAGAAAAAGCATACTTTTCTGAGCTGCTAACTCTGTGTTGGCTGCATTCTATACTGTTCACTTTAGAGCATTTTCTTTCATGTGAAGACTTGATGAACAGTCAATAGCCTATTTTGTAACACTACACAGGGGAATCAGAAACTTGCGGGACAACTGAGTGAGGCTTTAATACAAGGGGCATACACAGGGAGTGTAGTTTTAATACAATAAGTATGAGATAAAACCAGAGAAAAACCCATACAATATCCTTTTAACTTTTAACCCGTACAGATTACTGATTACATCACTCAAAATGTCATTTGTAACGTAATCAGTTAATCAAGTGAGTAACGTAATCTAATTACTCTGGATTACTTACAATATTGTCATTTTTTTAAGCCTGAATGAATGTAGCAACCACATATTGCATATTATCCTTTTATTTTTCTTTCCAGTTAATAAATAGATAAACAAATAAAACAGCCTTTTTAATCACTCTATAAAAATACTTATGAAACCATTTCATCAAACAATTTAATGAAACACTTCTATAAATTGATGATAAAACCATTAAAAACCATTAAAAACTAAACAATGTAACAACAACTGTAAGCTATCTATTTGCAGGTTTGCCACTTTCTGCAGGTGGATTTTTGCCAGGATTATCACAGAACCATTTCATTGACTGTTTTATAACCAGAAATATAATATGTAACGGATTACAGTTACTCATAATTTGTAATCTGATTACGTAACGCCGTTACATGTAATCTGTTACTTCCCAACACTGCAAATATCAGAGCCAAATATCTGAGCCAAATGAGTAATCATAAGTCCAAAAAGCCAGGAAAATGCGGAAATAAACAGAGCAGAAAGGAAAGGGCAAAATACATAATCAAAGAAAAAAATACAAGAATACAAACAAAACGATCAGTATGTTGTTGGTAAACAATACAGACAATTATTACAAACAAACAGGTAAATATACACGATATAATGAACTACATCTTAAAACAATTTAGAATCCCAGGAAGAGGAGTGCGAAAACGGGTGGGATTGGTTGAACCTGGACATGTGACACTGGCAGATGCATGCTGGGGATTGTATTTCAGCATAATTATTTGTCCACTGATGGTAAAGGAAAAGTTAGAATTATAGACTACAGAGCCTGTACCAGTATCAGACATGAAAAGTTATTAAAAATATGAGACATCAAAGGGCACAATGTTCTGTTAATGTCCCAAATGTGCATGTGGGAATGTATTAACTTAGTTGTTTTGTTGTTTACTAGATGGATTCTCAACAGTTATCTGACACATCATACATTTCATAATACTGAAGTGCTGTGATATACCATCTGCTGTCAACCATCACTTTTACCCTTATACTTTCCAACACTATTTTCTTACACAGATCAGTGTTGCTGTTGAGCTATTTCTGGAGCATCAAGAAGAGTTTTTAAATGTTTGTTTAAAAGTTCCAGTTGCTGGGATGCAGCTGAGCAATTGTCTTCCTTTGTAATCATACCAACGCCCGAGAGAACCGTGATGGGTTGAGTGAGTTCATGTGGCCTTTAAAAGTGTGCAAAAACATCTCAGCTGATATTCAGGACATTTTTGTGTGCAGAGTTTCATCAGTTTTTTTGCTCTAAACCACCATTAATGAAACACCAAATGAAGGAATAATTATTTTTTAAAAGAACCACATTCTAGACTCCCAAATTGGTTCTAGAGATGGCAGTCTGTTCGTTGATGCACTAGAGCGTATCTGGCGGCTCTTGGTCGCCCAATGACTTACCAAGAAATGTATTGTTGGTTTTTCCATTGAATTTGTCAGCTGTGTGTGCTTGTGTGTCTGCGAGTAGGAGTGTGTTTATGTGACAGTGTGAGAGCTGTTTATGTATGTTTCTGTATGTGTTTGCGTCTGTAAAAGACTGTACAGAGATTTCCATCTGTTTTTGTGTGTTTGAACAAGAGATTGCTAAGATATTTTCTTTATGTGTGGTATATTTCAGTGTGTGTGTGTGTGTGTGTGTGTGTGTGTGTGAGAGAGAGAGTAATATGCATGCTGGTGTTCCTGCATTGGTGCGTGTTCCTGTCTCCTGCTGTCACCGCTCTGCTGTCGCCATTGTTTCCGTAGCGTCATGGCCATGTTCAAGTCTGCGCTGGGTTTGGGGTACACACACCAACACACACACACACACACATACTGCATATACACAGTTTACACACATATCTTATTGTGCTCAAGTCCGTTTTCCCAAAACAAAGCCTGGAATGATTTTGGTGTCTCCGGGGACAGAGGCCGTTCCCTGATAAACACAGCAGCACAGGTAAACAGCACTTTCCCCCATTACAAACACAGGTAAACACATTACAGCTCTGCTCCAGCCCAGCCCGTTTCTTTTAGGCAAAACATTTTTACTGCTGTATGTAGCTAATACATTTACAATCGTGTAAAAAATTAGGACACCCCATTATCATATTTAAACACCTGGACATCTGACCTTCATGTGATCAATATTGAGAGATGGAGGAAATGTATTAAAAACATACATTAGAGACAGAAGGATTGATTGGATATGTATCTGTATTGGCTGATTTTGAATCAAAATATGTGATCCGCAATCAGCAGATGTTTTCTATTTTTTTTCAATCCTAACAGCCGATCTAAGGCTTTAAGCAAATAAAGCAAATTTCTGCATTTCCTGGGCGTTTAAAAAAATGTGTAGAAACAGCGTGCCTTAAGGAGGAACCAAAACAAAAGACATGTAAAACTACTAATCTGATACGGTACCTAAGGGTACACTATGTGTCTGAATACAGTGAGTGTCAGCAAACAGCAGAGCTAGCACGGATAACTAGCACAATACAAATAACTCAAACCTTTAAGCAGAATGAAATGTACAGCAGCCAAAAGCTAAAGCAATCACAAAGTAATAGCTCTAGACAACCCGCAATTCTCATCCGTAGAAGAGATGGGGTTCTGCTGCTTCTAGATCGATGCTATGCCCTTCCTAGCAGAAAATACTGTTTAGATGTTGCTCTTCCTGAGCTTTTTACACCCAGATAGGCCAACTCGTGAAAGATAACATTACATCATTGAGCTTTACAAGCGATACATGGAGTTCCAACGTCAGTCCCACGTCTATGTTAAGCTTAACAGCTCAGTGGATTGATCCAACTTTGAGCTACATAGTGCCGTTCTGTAAGCGTGAGATTTTACAGGCTCTCACACAGCTGGTGCTCTGATAGAGGACTTTAAAATCATGTTTTAGGTGTGAAACATCCCAAAAGCACTGCAAGATGCTGAATTACCAGCTTTGCCATGCATGGCACATTCAGTACAGCTAGTAGTAAATGTAGGGGCTTATTCACACCTAATACACAATCAGCTTGCCTGTCAGGAGATTTCAACAGGACATTCCTACAAGATCAAACAGCACCCATTACATTTTACAGAGTACTGGAACAGAAACAAAACAGTGTTTTTGCAAACAGAGTAAAATATGATCTAATCAGTGGAAGCTGATTGAAAACATGATCTCATTGCTTTCACCCTTCGAGGAGATAACAAAAAACATCAGGACTTCATCAACTGCTACCGCTGCTGATGCCTTCCGTTTAAAACTTTTTCTTAGGAAATCATGGTGGCAAAAAAAAGTACTGAAAAATTTTAATTGAGTAAAAGTACCTTTACTTCGCTAAAATTCTACTCAAGTAAAAGTACCCATCTAAAAATCTACTCGAGTAAAAGTAAAAAAGTACTCAATTTTAAATGTACTTTCAGTAAAAGTTACATAGTTACTTTTAATTCATATAGGTGACTATAAACCATATTTTTATAGTTTTACAGTTCATAATTATTTTTTAACTTGCCATTGCTATACTTTAACTGCTATTTACATTTTTTTAAACATTCAAGCTGATTGTTTAATGTTCCTAATAAAAACTAAAAGAACTATCATTAAAAACATGAAATCATACAAAAAAGAATGTTGGTCGGCGCATGCGCAGTGCCGTAAAGAAGCACATATCATTGGGTAACATTACTCGACAGAACACCGGTTCCCCTCCGAACACACAGACCCCAGTCTACACAGCTGATTTACACACCGTCTCTCCTGCTTACCGTAATAAACATTACTGGAAAAAGTTCAGCTGTGCTGCCATGGAGAACAAAACTCAGCACAAACTATGTGTGATAAAATCAGCGGAACATAAACACAGCCAACATTATGAGGCATTTCTCTCACCACCAAGACTTTTAGAAAGGTAAACTCTATTTGTGGACGCAGGTAAAGCACGTAACGTAGCGCAGCTCAGCTAACTTGTTAGCTAACCTAGGCAGTTTGATATGTCTCCAGTTTAGTTCAGTGTTGTTTAATGTCTAAAAGGCATTTTAAAGCTTTTTACACTAATATTAAATTATTCAGAGAATTTTAAAAATGAATTGAAAACACCTAAAATGTAAAATTGAACATGTAATATTCAAAATATGGTAAAAACAAGATTTTCTGTGCTTTTCAGATTTTCTAATTTTTAATTTTAAAATGAAATATTTATACGTGTGTTTATATAAGAGTTTTTACAGTTCTTTATTTAGCTACAAGGTGTTTACATTCACCATGTAAAATTATAAACTGCTCTCTTTCACATGTTAGATATTATATTGATCTGCTCCTGGGATATTCCTTTCTTCCTACTAATTTTATAACTTATTTTGCAGTAAAGAATGTGTTTCTGTATTCTTTATATCTGCTCAGTGACAGTGTTGGGTTACAGACCCCGCCTGATTGGCCGACAGAGCTGATTCACTTTCTTCAGAGAAGGCTCTGTTGATTCTGTGCATGTGCATTAGTTAGCTGTAAACCTTAAAAATAAGGCGTTAAAATCTATATTATAAGCACTGCTTTGACAAAAATGAGGATTATTGGCGAATGGATTGATGGATTTACTTATTTGGAGCGATTTTGAAGCAGCAGGGAGCGGTAAGCGCTGGTTGGGGCTGAGTGTGTGTGACTGAGTGACCTCTAGTTACTCAGGGGTATTAATTACACAAGCTGCTGTAAAACTGTATAAAACAGTCTAACGCACTCTTTAGGAACAGTACAGTGCAATGGTTTGCAGTTCCGTAATCCTGAGAGTTAGACAGTTGGAATGATGTATAACATGTCCACATTGAATCAAATATGGACGTAAGTAAAAAGAAAATATGCAAATTATGAGTAATATTTTAATAAATAGGCATATTATTTAAATGTTTATTTTCTAAAAGGAAATACAGATAAATCTGCTAGATAACTGATAAGCAGAGATTCTAAGCTTCAATATATTGTGTGTTGAGCCTATAATTATTCATAAACACAGCCAGATATTAATTATGATATTTTTCTGGCCCGCGGGTGAGCCAGGGCGCGTTAAGACGATAAAGTAGAAGCTTTTGCTTTGATGTCAGTGTTGCCTACTCACAACGCTCTCTTAGCTCAGCTTGAAACCCAGAATGGTTCTTAAAGAATGAGCCAAACTCACACAGAAATTTTGTTTCGAAAAGAGTTGTTTTTGCATCCAACCATTCCGAAGCCCCTCGCTGCAGCTGGAGACGCATAATTGGGGTTTTCCTACTAAATTTCTCACTGGCGCACTTCTGGAGTTTGACGTGACGTGCAGGTCACGTATCAAATACAAACCAATAGAGGGTCTAAATGCTTATGCTAAATGTTTATACTTGTTATCCAACCACAAGCTTTCCGGATGGTGCGATTTATATGTTTTTTTTTTTATGTTGGCAGAATGAAATATGAGTAACGAGGCTATTTTCATTTAATTAATCAATTTTTTTTTAGTTCAGTTTTTTTCCCAACATTTTATTTTTTACTCAGTAATGGGGAGTTTTTCAATGTAGCAAAGTAAATTACTTATTATTGTTATATAGTTGAGTAAAAGTAAAATGACCTACTTAAAAATGACTAATTACTCATAAAATCTACTCAATTACAGTAACGTGAGTAAATGTAATTCGTTACTTTCCACCTCTGGTCAAAACATCAAAGGACACACTTTTGAAGAACACTGAGCAGCAGCTTAGCACCATCCAGGCAGAGACTCTGTACAGTGTCCCTACACTCTTTGACCCAAGGTGAGATGGGAAAATAGCTGAATAAATAGAAAAGTGTTATAAAATAATATAATTAGTTTTATTAGTCAGATGTAAAGCTTACCTTATTGGTTCTTTTTAAATATCAGATACAATGATCTATACTATTTCTGAACAGGAGCAGTGTTCTGGTAAATAAGTCAGATAAACACAGAAAAGCCAACACAAAAGTCACAAATAGATTCACTAAAACAGTAAGTCTGCAGGTGTAGTGTGGCAACAGGAGAATCTGTTAGAGGGGATTGTGTTGTACAGTTTAGACAGAGTAAGTTTGGACAAACAGTCGTTTCTATTAGAGCCGCCAATACTGGAATAGTCCACCTACTGAGCTTTGAACATGCACAAATTACCTGACTTTTAAATATAAACTGAAGGCACGGCTAAAAGCAAACCAGATCAGTAATCACTGATAGCCGTGTATATTTTAAGAAACAGTACAGTAAAGGTAAAGGTTCAAAATTAAGTTTATACAGTTCTTTGAGGTTGGAGGAAATATGTATACCAATATATTTAATAGAACGTGCTGCATATTTAAATACTGTGTCCTGGGTGCTCACCTAAGGGCAAAACCTCTTATTTAGAGCGATTAATAGAGTAGCCAGACACATTACTATAACTATTAATTATATTCTGGACTGATTGAAGTGATTCAGATGGATTTGATATATAGAGTAAAATATAATCTGCATATAAACATATTTTATGATGATATGATGATATTTTATGATGATAATAGAGACAGCTAGAGGTTCAATAAAAAGTGCAAATAATAATGGAGATAAGGGACAGCCTTGTCTACTACCTCTCTGAAGTGCAAATAGTTTGGACTTGTGTCCGTTTGTTAGAACAGAGGCAGTGGGTAATGGGTATATGTAATGTAAAATGTAATATCTGTAATATCCAATTTCTAAAATATGATCCAAATCCAAAATGTTTGAGAGAGGTGAAGAAAAAAGGATATTCCACTCTATCAAACGGCTTTTCAGCATCCAGTGACGCTACTGTGAATGGTGTCTTATTTAAGGTTTTACTCTTGCACATGTTCATTATGTTGAAAAGTCTATTAGTGAGGAAATTACACAGGAAATGTGGCAGTGTTAAATCAACACTGTTAGTGTTAAATTAACACTTATTAATGTTAAACTTTACACTCGCAGTGTTAATTTAACACTAACAGTGTTGATTTAACACTGCCACATTTCCTGTGTACAGATTCTAAACTAATGGATAAGGCTTTACTTATATTTTTTATATCTGCATTGATTAGTGATATAGGGCAATAGCTAGAACATTCTGATGTTTTTTTATCTTGTTTTAGAATAAGTGTAATAAGTGCTGTGTTCATGTGTTGGGGTATAACTGTATTTCTGATCAATTTCTAAGATTACCTTTAAAAGGTAATAAAGGTAAGATAAGAGATCAGAATTGTTAGTAAAATTCTGCCTGGAATCCATTTGGTCCAGGTGATTTCTGATTTGGCATTAGAGAGAGCACCTTGGTGAGTTCTATATGGGTGAGAGGTTTGTCTAGTAATTCTGCCTGATTATTATTTAATTTAGAAAGAGTGACACTCCTCAGGAAATCTTCTACCTGTTCTGGTGGTGTTTTCTTTTCAGGGGTGTAGAGATTAGCGAAGAATGATCTAAATGTGTTATTAATTGCTGAGGGGTTCTGAATACGGTTCCTAGGGATATCTTGGATTGATATGATTATTGATTTCTCCTTTTTTTGCTTAAGTTGATCAGCTAGGAATTTCCCAGTTTTATTTCCATATTCAAAATGTTGACGTCTCAGTCTGAGAACAGTATATTCAGTCTTTTTATTCCTAATATTATTAAGTTATTTACGAGTTTTAAGAAGTTCTTTAAGAACTGCATCATTTGGTGTTTGAGAGACACGTTGGTCTAATCTCCTCACCTCATTTTGCAAGTATTGTTCTTTTTCAAGTTCTTTCTTCTTTTTTTCTAGAACAATATGAGATTATTAATAGAAGTATTGATCAATAAAGTCCTCGAGACTTTCCATCGTTTACAAGCTTGTATATCTCCTCAGAAAGCGCAAAAGATAAATGTGACGGCCAGGCCCAGATCCACTGTTTGTATTTAGCAGCTGCGCGCTGCCACGTTAAATATACCTTCAAGTGTGTTGGGGAGGGGTCACACTTCACGCATGCACCTCCACCTGGGAGCTCCAGACTCCAGACTCTGAAAGCTGAAATGTTACTCATTGTGAAAATAAATAGCGAGACAGATGGGACACTTTCACCATTCAATTAAGTCAATTTTCAAATGCTCAATTTATATAGTTGTCTTTTATTTTATTTATAAATAAGAGATATAAGATATATGCCAACTGTGCAAATTCACTATGGACCCAATGTAAAATACATTTGTTTAATTTACTTTCAAATACATTATAATAATTCAAGATATTTTTAACGTTGCAGTATTTTCACTTTATACATTTAACTTATATGTTTAATGGCTGCGGATATTGGTTTTAAATTATCCAGAGTCAAAATTTAATGACTGCAGTATTTACTGTATTTGTGTAATTTACTGATTTTTGTAAAATAAGGTTTACATTTAATCATTGCAGTATTGAAGGCAATTTACTGTTTTTAGTTTTAAAATAATTCAAGATCTATATTCAAGTTCTGCAATGGCTCATTGGCTGCAATTTGCCTGTATTTACTGTATTTTAAATTAATTAATCATCTAAATTTAATTATTGCTGTATTTAATTTAGTATATGGCATATTATTATGAAATATAATTATTAAAATCCTTTACAGATATACATTTTTTTCATTAATGTGTGACTTTAAGTTGAAATATACATTTTATTTGTGTCTCTGGGTTTCACTCAGTCCTGTTACCGTAACACATTACCCCATCTGAACAATCTGAAACATTCTACAACCAGTCACATCTACAACAGGAAGTGACATCAGCTGGTTCTTCTGAAGATCATGGGAAGACCAACATTAAGTACCCTCATTTGTTTTTCTGTATATTTGATCTTATTGTACCTAAAAAAAAGTAAAGAGGTCAATCTCAACGCTCACTCTTGTTACCTTAATGCATTTTAATTTAGGGGAAATCACTAGAATGTGCTCAGTGTCCTCATGCTATTATAGCATAGCCGCCATTTAGATCTTTTTTATTTTATTAGCTAAAAACTCATTCCTGTTACTTTCAGGCCTGTTACAGCAGCAGGAGAGTAAGCTGGTTTATTATATTAATGTGAATATTAGTTAATGTAAATCACTTTTTCCCTATTCTGTTTGGCTCATCATTTATCCATTTGTTTAATAAATTAAATTTTAATACATTTGAACAATTTCCAATTTGGGTCTTCTTGATAAGATAAAAATAGCTTTGCATATTTTAGAAAAATATAATGTGCATATATATAGTGTTGTTTTGTGATATATCAATTATTTGGTAAATTAAAGACTTTCTAGAAAGAAAACCAAAGGAATTAGTGGACTTGCTTTTAAACATGCTTTTTAAATGTCACATGAGTTTTGGTAACAGAACTGGGAAAAATGTAACTATCTTCAGCTTAGAAACCATGTAAAAAATGTACAAGAGGTGAGATTGTTTTGAATAGTTAAATATGTGTCATTAGATTCAGAGTTGAAAAAAAAAAATATTTTAAAATAAGTTATAACAAGCAAATGGCACCTATTCTGTGGAATGGCACTTATTTATTTATTTACTGTTAATTTTGTTACAGATTTGATGCTGTTTCAAATAAGTTCCTTATAAATGGCAATAAACGTGTTGTACAAACAAAACAATTACACCTAGACTTGTCCTGTCTTATAACCCAACCTTGATTAGTAGGGGTGTCACGATCTCGATATTTTATCGAAATCGAATCGAAATGAGGTCACGATCTCGAGTATCGAAGTCAAAAAGAGGATCGACGATCCCTCCCGCGCGCGCTACGCAAATAGCGCAGCGCGCTACGCAAATGGCGCGGCACCAACACAGCGCATCCTATTCATTTAAATAGAGAGAGCCGCTGCATGAGCGCAGTCGGCGGGAGTGTGATCACTGTTTTTATCTGTCCAACGGGGGAGGGGGGGCGGGGGTTGGGCGCGCAGGTTTTGTATCTGTATCTAACGGAGGGGTGGGTGCGCGCAGGTGAGAGCGTGTGAACTCGCTGAAATGCGTGTGTCAGTGTGACTTGAGAACACTGACTATAGATCACAGTCAGGTGGATTAAAAATCTTAAACTTATAATTGACTACACCTGTTGCTTTCCATTGAATTAAAAAAACATCTTTCTCTCAGATAAAGTAAACACAAGCGTGTTTCTGACTAAAATAAAAGCTTTTCAGGAGAGATATAAGTTATGTGTAAATATTTATAAGACAATACCCACATCACTTATCTAACCAGCCTGTACTGATTTCTTCCCCCCAATAATGCTTTCAATAACCTCTTGTAACCCCTGGGAGCCAGGGGTTACACTCTAATAGCCTTTAATAGTCTTCAGTAGCCTTTAAAAGACTTACCTGGCGGCCGTGGTGTGTCCACTAAACTCCGTAGTTATAAACATCCTGAGGTTAGCAGCGCGCTAACTGACCTGTTTATAATGTAATCCGAGCAGTGCCTCCGTGTCGGCTGTTCTAACCTGCTGCTGTTAGCTGCTTGGGCTGAAAGATGAACTGTAGTGAGCTGTATTATCCGGTTAGTGGGGTTAAAACCTTTATTTGTTTACAGAAACAGTAAAAACAGACTGGCTGAGCTCTGTAGCCCGTGGCTGGGCTGTACTGAAGTAGTGACTGAGTGAAGAGAGCGGGGCTTGTGCTGCTGCAGCTCCGACTAGTGGTTGGATGAAGAACTGCAGCTTCATGTAATGAGCAGTTTCACCAGCCATCCACACACAGCTCTGATAAACTGCTTGTTTTAATAGTGCACACTGTTGCTACCAAAAAAAGTCACTAGATGGCATTACCATATATATCTTAATAAATAATCATAATAATATTTATAATATTTATAATAATAATAATAATAAATATATTATTTAAATTTTATGAGGCATAAAATAATAACAAGAAAAAAAAAACAAGAAAATCGAGAATCGAATCGAATCGTGACCCTCAAATCGAAAATGAAATCGAATCGAGGATTTAGAGAATCGTGACACCCCTATTGATTAGTATCAGGTATCGGCTGATATGATTGGAAATCGCGATTGGTCTCATCTGAAATGAAGTGATGGCTCCGTGAGCTTTAGACTGGACAGCCCTTTGCTGTATTAGTGTTGGCGAACTGGTTTCATGCTCTCACCACTGACTGTTGAATACTGACCTACAGTGTCAGCAGCACAGTGTTTATTCTTCTGTCCCGTGTCAGTATGTTCAGTATTTTCATCCCTCGTTCTCCAGTAAGAAGTGTTTTCACAAACGTGCCAAATATAGGCTTTTATATTATTACAGCAATCATCTGTGTTGTATCTGCTGCTTGTGTGTTTTGGGTGGTGGTTCCCTGGCTTTCCTCTGCTGCTATGAATCAAATAGCGTCCTACACAAACCGAATCTGTCTGGTTTCCCACCTCACATTTATATGACTTGATGAGAGGCCTCCATTGGTCTCCCATTGGGAGTAATTATGATGAATGCAGTGTTGTGTCCTGCTAGATGTCTTCATGTGAACATACCCGTACAGCGCCTCTCATGCTCACGTGAAAAAAAGCGACCGTAGCGCCATCTGTATTATTTTACACTTACTTCTACCTTCTGTCTCTCCGTCGCTGCCCCTTTCCCAACCGTTTGACCCCTGATTTCCTCCTTGGAGTATATTTTCTCAGCTGTAGGGATGGAGAAGTGTAGACCTACAGGGCTTTGCTAGCTTATCCATATACATCACAACAAACTGCTCTGATCCCCCAATCAGCCCAGGTTTATTATCATTCACACCTACTGAGCTCTGCTGAGTGGACCAGCGCTAACCTTCCACACACAGTTGTGAAGGCTTGGTGATCACTGTCTGATGGATCATCAGTATTCACTTGCTGCCTAATATATCCAACCTGTTACAGAAGCCAGTGGAACCAAATAATCCCTATCATTAACTTTAGCCAGCAGTGGTATTTATGTTATAGCTGCTCAGTCAAAAGACCGTGGTGACACTGTAAAACAGGCCTCAGCATTATCTGAAAGTTTGTTCATATTTGTCAATATAATGTTTGTTTGCTGTTGTTATTAGTTGTTCCATTTCAAATAAGAACTGCTTCTTTAAAAATGTGATTGTTTTGTTTTATATTTTTGAACGATTAATAAAGATTATTAATAGTTTGATTTAGTATTTGTTTATTTATTATAGTAATTGTTTAGTTAATACTCATAACTCAAACTTCTAAATCAGAGGAGACAATTTCTGTTTATTGATAATTTTATACGTTGTATATATATATATATATATATATATATATATATATAAAACGTGAATAATGAATAACGATCAAATTACTGATGAATATTTAAAATATTGTTTTTATTTAAAATTGTATATACATATATAAAAATATATATATTTTTTATATTTTCTAAATCTGTTCATCTGTTCAACATTTTAAATGAGCTATACATAAAATGAATTACAATTAATATAAAATTGCAGTATGCTCTTCCTTTTTGCTGATAGATGGGTCAATAGCCAGAACTAATCATCTGTGTGTGTTTTTATAAATTTAAAAACCTTGAGAATTTTACTTATTTAAGATAAACCTGTGATATATAATTAGAACTAGATAAAAGTAGTAAAAGAAATGTAATCTTGCAGCAGAATTGAAAGTTGTACGAATTATTGATCACAATGAACTCCAAAATAATAGTACTGTATTATGATATTTTAACATATTATGATACATTTAAAAAAAAAAAACATGAAAGGTTACGGTACTTTTTATTTTGTTTTGTTTTCTTTTTTCAAAATGATAAATTTAGCAAAAAGAAATATTTATTTAAGTTACATTTTTGTATAGTTACTTTTTAGTGATTAGTATTTTTCCCAATATGATGAATTCTGCAAAATAAACAATTATTTAAATGAATTACTGATAAAAAGTGCCATACAGGATCATCCAAATAGTATCACTAAATCCAGCAACAGATCCAGCAATTTCTTAATACCTCTGCTTCTGCTTGTGAGGCACAAAGACTCATCCGAACAGACGGCTGAGATCAGCCCTGACAAATACCTCCCTGCTGCACGCAGGATAGAGCAGAATAAATAAGCGATACGTTCCGCCGCCCGCAGTTCAGGAGAGGAATCAAAGCTCGGGTACTCTTTCACCCAGAACTCACCAGCACGCACACCAGTCACTTTCAGGCCCCGTGCATCATCAGGCACGACTCCACTGTGATCTTCCCACTGAAGCAAAAGGTTCAGGCACGGATTTGCAAATTAGGATTTAACTACATCATTTTAAAAAGTATTGAATGTCATCTGGCCTTGTTTGTTCAATACGGCACATTAAATATGATCCCCTACAGATTGACCCCGGATTGACAATAGGCCCTTGTGGTTGGTTTGCTGTAGCGGAGGACTGAAGCGGGTTTCTGGCCTGTATGTGAACCATATGGACTCAGCTCTAGGCCTCAGCGGCGGCCGGCGAGGGCTCGGAGGTGCAGCTTCAGAACTGGAGAGGTACGTGTTGCAGGCAGAGGTATGTAATGGCCAGCATTAAAAGGAAGAGGTGCACTTTAGTTTAGCTCTTTGTGTTTCTGGACTGCTGGTTTGCTAGACATATATGATTGACACATTTCTCCTCCCAGTCCCCATCACCTCTGATTGTCAAATTCTTTAATGTTCTCCAGATTTGTTCCAGCACTGCCGTGTGTTACGTACTGTGCTCTTGAACAAACAGGCATTCATCAGGCAGTACTCACTGTGACTGTGTTAGTTACAGTATACTGATTGGGGCTTTGGCCAGAGAATGTTCATGCATGTACAGGACAGGTGAGAGTAAACAGAGTAATCTTTGCTCTCCAGTTTTAAGCAAGTGGTTGCAAGCTGTGGGAGTCACTGTGTACCATGTGTACCAGCAAACCAGTAAAAGCAGTAGTATTATACTCTTTATTAACATTTCTATCTATTGGTGTTGCATTGGATACACAGAATACAGTTATCTGGTTTTGATGCTGGTGTTGCCAAGAATACTGGTACATTGTTAACAATAATAACCTGCTACATAAAAAGAAAGACACTTGAATTTGACAGAACAAACAGTCAGGCCTGTTTTGCCCCTGCTCTAGTTTTTACAGTACATACACATTTACCCGGCCACTTTCTCAGCTAAAGCTAATTAGCAGATAATGCTAACTCTTACTCCAAGTTTACATTTTGCTAATGATCTCAAAACCAAATCTTAGGTTCGAACTGAATCAATCAATTCATTCACAGTGTTTCGATACACTGCTTCTGTATAAAAACTAAAAAGCCATGTGACTCTTTCAAAACATGTTTCGTTACTGTTTTAACGTGCTTCAGATCTTTTGATCCACTTTGGTACTAAGAAAGTTAAAGTAGCCGATTTGGGATCGGGAAGTTTTTTTTTTTTTTTTAAATGTTTGTATTATTTTGGACGAGCAGGTAAAGTGACTGACTGCACACCAGATGTCTCTGTGGTGCGTGATGATTTGAACGTCTCACAAGATCAGTTGGCTCATTTGATTTAATCTCCCAAATGCCCAACTTTTGCCATCATTACATTTTGCTTGCTAGGTACATTTATTGTACTTTTGGTCACATTTATTGTATGGGTTTGTGACTTAATATGAGTTCGGTATTTATTATAAACACTTTTTGTTTTGTATTCTGTATACATACAGATCTGGAAAAAATTAAAAACCTCTGGAATATAATCAAGAGGAAGATGGATGATCACAAGCCATCAAACCACCAATCTGAACTGCTTGAATTTTTACACCAGGAGTAAAGCAGCATAAAGTTATCCAAAAGCAGTGTGTAAGACTGGTGGAGGAGAACATGATGCCAAGATGCATTAAAAAAACTGTGATTAAAAACCAAACAGGATTATTCCACCAAATATTGATTATTTCTGAACTCTTAAAACTTTATGAATATGAACTTGTTTTCTTTGCATTATTTGAGGTCTGAAATCTCTGCATCTTTTTTTGTTATTTCAGCCATTTCTCATTTTCTGCCAATAAATGCTCTAAATGACAATATTTTAATTTGTAATTTGGAAGAAATGTCATCTGTAGTTTATAGAATAAAACTAAAATGTTATTTTAATCAAACACATACCTATAAATAGCAAAATCAGAGAAACTGATTCAGAAACTGAATTTATATATATACTAAATTAATTTTAATAAATTAATTATCATTTGTTTTATAAAATAATAATAAATATCTGAATATTTAACTGGAACACAGTCAACTCAGGAGTCACATCATTCCCAGCCCCCCCATCAACTTCTGAAGTAAATAGGTAAAAGCATAATGGAATCTTATGTAAATCTAAAGAGAACCTTTATGTGGTTTTACATATACAGCATTCCCAGAAATAAGAGCATTAGTTGTGAGACTGTTAAAGTATGAAGTATTAGTCTTCTTCTTCTTCCTCTTTCACATGAAGCTCTTGACATCAGATTTTTTGAAAACACTGTACCCCCAATCGATCAGGACATATTGAATTTGGCAAGTCTGTATATCAGTAATTGTAGGTCCAGTAAAAGTATGTCATTACATTCCAATGACTGCAGAGGCTGCCATGACCTGAAAACCCGTGGGTAGATATTAGACTGCAGAGCTGCTGTCAGTCAGACCTTCTCCTTGTCATGTGATCCCTCTCAATAAATCGGATTCCACGCTGCACAGCTCCAAAGGGAGGCTGACATGGTTCCAGACACCAGTATGGGCCCTTTGACAGTCGGAGTCGAGGCTGCGCTCTTGTTGATGTAATCTGCTCGCTGGCAGTCTGTTGTCTCCAAAGTAAACATTGCTCCTCAAAACTGCGTGTAGCGGGGAGTCATTCATCTCACTTCAGCCTGGCTCCGTGCCATTCCAGCGTCAACTAATTCAGCACAACACGGCCTCTGAGAAAGCTTTAAACATGATCTCTACAGGAGGAATGTCTATAATTACACTGGGAAAACTTTCATTTTTATTGGCCTGTCGAAAAGCAGGAGGCAGAGCGTACTAATTTAAACAATATCGGGCTTAATTCACTCAGAATATCTTCATATAAACTCATGTTTGGTTTCGCTTTAAGCGCCCTGTGGGACATTTATTAAATTCAACATTCAACACCATTTATGTGGTTGTGAAAGATATCCTTATCCTTATCGTGGTAAAACGTGTCAAAAGCAATCCTAAAGTTGCTAAAACATCCTAAATTATCCTAAAATATTCCCATTAACATTTTATAGATAAAGTCAGGCATAGAAGTCCTTGAAACATGTGCCAAAAATGATCATCAGCACATCTACCCCTTCTATTGTGGAGATAAATGAAGTGAGCCAGTCCAGATATTGTGTAATTCATTGAGTCGTAGTGTCATGGCGAGGAAGTTTTAGCAGATTTATTAAAGGGGAAAGACTGAGGTTCTCCCGAAGACAGTCTTTACTCACGAAGCTGCTAGCCTTCATCCCACCTCCCACGCCTACCCTGTTACCATGGCTACCAGCTAGCGGTGATAAATGTGGATGTGCATTTAGTCGCTTTTATCAGCAGCTGCTCTCTCTCCCTGCGCCTCACCTCTCTCCATTCGCTCCCACTCATATTTTTGTTTAGACATACACAGCCAGTCTGACATTGGATATACAATCCATCCTTTTCTCTCTCCCTCCTTCCCTCCCTCTCTCCATCTCTTTCTCTATCTCTACTCACTGAAGACCATAAGGCTTTATTGTTGTGATCAGTAAGATACAGTGTAACAGTCCCAAATAAACAGGTTAAAGGAAGGAATCTGATTTAGTCACAAGCAGTCTGGTTCGGACAGAATTTGGTGACAGGAATCGAAATAAAGTATTAGACAAAAGTTTGAACACACCTTAAATTCAGTGTTTTTTTTTTTTAATGTTCTTCATTGTAGAAGCTCCAAGCCTATTTTGACCAATTTCCGCCTGAAATTACATACTCACATTTGAAGGCTTATCACTCTAATATTAAATAATTCAGAGTCAATTCTATGAATTAATATCACTTAGAAGCCTTTACACAATTCATTTAAGACACTTTAATTATTTAATTGAACATGTAATGGCCAGAATATGGGTAAAACCAGGAAATTCTTTAGGCGCTTTTCAGATTTTCTATTTTATTTTTTTATTTCAGACATATAAAATGAACTATTTATATGGATGAAGGGTTTTGGCAGCTCTACATTTTGCTATAGAGTGTTTACAATCATCATATAAAATTATAAACTGCTGCCATTAACCGATTAGATAATATTGTGATTTGAAGCAGTAATGGTATTTTCTTTCTCCAAAGGACTGGAAGCTTTATAATAATAAAAACTACCACT
Source organism: Astyanax mexicanus (assembly GCF_023375975.1). Lineage (NCBI taxonomy): Eukaryota > Metazoa > Chordata > Actinopteri > Characiformes > Acestrorhamphidae > Astyanax > Astyanax mexicanus. Next base: position 1,892,894 of record NW_026040046.1, read on the forward strand.
TTAATAAGTCAATTTGCAGTAATAAGGCTGTTTTTGTGTGGTCTACTCCTATACAAACAGAAAACCGCAGTGTCTCTTTAACAGAGCGCTTCCTGCAGAGTGAGCAGTCTCTGAGATACAGTCTCTGTGCCCAAGCAGCCCCCAACCCTCCTTCTAGCTGGCCGCACTCGACCCCTGATTGGCTGACAGACCTCATTTGCACACAGTCACGTGCAGTAGAGTCTGTTGTGTAAGTAGAGACCCCACACGTGCAGGTGCGTCGAATGAAACGGTTTTAATAAGCAGTTTCTATAATTTTTTTTCTGCCTGAAATTATTTCAAGCACTGATTGGATATAAATGGGGATTATAGGAGACTGGATTGGCGGATTCTCTTACGTGTGGACTCGTTTTGAAGCTCTAATTCAAAAACCGTACATCCTACAGTAAAACGGAGCACAGTTCCGGAATCCGGAGAGACAGACGGTTCGAATGATGTATAACATGACCGCATCCGACCGCATCCGACCATATCCGACGCATATGGACGTACGAAAAACGGAAATATGAAAGATATGAATCATAACTTTATGAAACTAGGCATATTTCGCCATAAATGTTTATTTTCTGAAAGGAGATACTGCTAAATAGGCTAGATAACTGACAAGCAGAGATTCTAAGCTTTAAAATGGTATATTGGGTGTCTATATTGAGCCTATAATTGTTCATAACTATTCATAAACACAGCCAGATATGATTTTTCATAAATTTCTGGCCCGCCGGCGGGCCAGGGCATGTTAAGAGGTTAATACTAAAGGAAACTATGAAGAAATACACAATGAATAATTTAGTAAACAAAACAGAGTTAATCCAACCAGAATATGTTTTATATTTTAAATTCTACAAATAATTTTCTCACTCAGCTTTATAAGGTACTTAATTGAACGTCTGATTTCTGAGACTGGTTTCATGCACAAGGTGCACCGGATTATAAGGCAGATTAAGCAACACTAGTTAAAATGCGTACTTGAAGTAAACAAGGTGCGCCTTATAGTCCGATAAATATGGTACTTGTGTTGGGAGCATCTGTTGTGTTATGAAGAGGTAGAGTTTTTGTATAGTGAATAGCTCTATTTGAGGATGTTCTAATCCAGATTATAATAAGAACTACGCAACTAAGTAAAGCTAAAAAATGTCCATAGTCTGGATTAGTTCAGTATTAATTTACAATGTAGGAAAAAACATTGAATGAGAATGTGTGTCAAAACTTTTGACTGGTACTGTAATTTTGAGTCAGGATTTGATCAAGACAGATTGGGGTTTAGACAGAATTCAGTCAAGAAACATTCAGGTATCAGAATTTGGTCAGGTTTGAACAGAATTTTGTTTGGGAAAGAGTCAGGTTTGGACAGAATTTGGTTTTAGAAAGAGTCAGGTTTGGACAGAATTTGGTTTGGGAAAGAGTCAGGTTTGGACAGAATGTGCATTAAAGTTGGTTGGGATAGTGTTATATTTTAGACATTATATTTAGAATAGATCCCAGTGTGAACAGAATTTGTCCAGAAAAGACATAAGATTAAACAGAATGTGTTTGTGATAGGGTCTGTTTTGGACAGAGTAGACTCAGCTATGATAGTGGTGCTCCTGAGTAACTACTATATACTCTTTATACTCCATACCCTGTTTTCTCTGTACAGAGCCTGTCCCAGGACACACTCTCTGTCCTGTGTCCCCCTCTCCTCCCAGGTTCTCCTGTGGTTCAGATTCATGAGATCCAAAAGATTGCTACCCTTTGAGAATGGACAGTAGTGGTTGTTTTTCCCATGTTTAAAAGATGGACTGTCCTGGTAGAATAGCAGGTCCACAGCCCCTCTACATTACAGTCTTTAACCTCTCCACTGTAGGTCCAGCCTTTGCTCTGAAGCTGACCCCTTATTAACTACTGCAGCATTTCATGCATATTTTCTGTAGTGAGTTGAGTTTAGTTAAATTCTCATGGAAATGTAGCATGTCTCACAAAAAAAGTCCCTGGAGAGAAAGCTATGGAGAGTTCAGTGCTTTCCCTGTTTGAACTCATTGACTAAACTCAAGTCCTGGAAATTATTTACTGAGGTTAACAGATAAAAGCTCAGGACTGGAGGTTTCCTTACACAGTTTAAAAATAGAGATCAGGTGAATTGATCAGTATGAATTGCCCTGTTCTGATGGGTGTGATTATGTATGTGTGTTTGTCTGTATGCCCAGATATGAATTGCACTCTGTCCTGGGTCAGGGCCCTTAATGCCTTATGCAGTCCTCCAGATGGACAGTTGTATTCGGTTGTGAGTGTGTGTGATGAATGCTAAGTGTTTATTGTAAAGCATCCTTGGATAAATAGAAAGGTATTATATACTACATTTTGTTAATTAATTTATTTATATTACAGGATTTGAAGGTGCAAAATCTGTCATTTTAATTTTTTATATAATCAAACACCTACTTCTTATATAAAGAAAGTCACACCTCCTCTGTGTGAATTTTTAATGCATCAAGTCTTCCAGTATATTGATATACTGTTTGTTTGGAGCAGGCTATCCACATTGCTAACATACACAACAGCGTGGCCTGGCGGGGTTGGGGTAGTTTTGACAGGGTTCGAGCCTCAGTGCAGCTGACTCTGCAACTGGTCTCGGCAAGGTTGCACAGGGTTAGCTGCATTGCTAATCCTCGGCAGGGTTAGAACTGAACTGTTAACTGACAGATCAGCAGGTCTTAAAAGACTTCACTATATATATATGCTTGTTTTGATCTAAGATCTTTGGTCTACAAAACACAAAGTGCTTCTTTAAGCTCTGTGTGACGTCTTTAACTCTGAAGCTAACCTCCAGCAGACACTAGTTCAAGGCTAGCAGTCTAGAAGATAAAGGTGGAATGTGGGCTGCAAACAGACTTTACAAGTTTAGAATGGGCGATACTAGACTAACAGTTCTATATAAATAGAGGTGTTTGAAGAATCAAACAATAAATACTTTAATAATAATACAAATTAAGATTCACTGCTGTTGTATGTCTTAACTCACTCTGTTTGGCAGTAATTTCTGTGAGAACAGTCTAAGACCATATCTCTGTGGATGTTTCTGACATATTAAAGACAGTTGGAGATAAAATGATTGACTCTGTTTTATGTGTTCTTTCCAGTGGAATTTATTTAGAGCTTTATTTCTCAATCTTAGAGTACCCTCTCGTCCCCACAGTTTTCCACACTGGAATGTACCAGATTCTGCTCATTAGATTGTGTATGATATGTTTATTAGTTAAATCAGATGTGATAAAACAGCTGAACTAGACAATCACTGCTTATGTAGAAGTGTTTTGGTTGATTTGCTTTATTATATAAAAAACATGGTTTTGTCATTCTCCAAAACAAAACTGTAGTGATGACTTAAGTCTAGTGATAGATTATATTTTAGCAATGCATTCAAGATGTTGTGTAGTCCAAAACTAGGCTTAATCCCTGTGTTGGTTGGTTTCATGGACAGGGACTCAACCGCGTTCTGGACTAGACAGCAGTATGAATGGAGAAAGTAGTGTGTAGTCTAGGACTAGGCCTAATCCCTGTCCAGAAAAATTAACCTTATGGGCTCTAGCCTTATTCTTAATTCAATCTCACTATACCATTTTGGTCTTGACTGTTACCTGGTCTCAGGTTTGAATCTGACAATGTTTTTTTGTCTTTGTTTTGACTTTCACTTACTCTCATTGTTCACTGTCCCTGGTCTTGACTAAATTGGGTTTTTTAGACTACTGTTTCAACAGAAATTCCCTACTAATCCACAAGTGAATCTTAATGAGTTGAACTGAATGTGCTCAAGTTAGAAAAATGCTAAAACAAACCAAACCATTAACTGCTCATTTATCATTCTGTGCTAAAACCACTTTGGATGTAAAGCAGGGGCACGTGGGATGAGATTGGATGTGACCTGAATTGTGGAAGCAGACACCCTGAGAATACCCAAGCACCAAAAAAGCGCCTGAATTCTTTGTCATGCAAAAGCAAAAGCTTTAGTGTCAGAACAGCTTCTTCAGTGTCCACTCTGAGTGACAAGACCACAAAATATTCCTGGGAAAAACGTGAGATTGGCAGCGAGAATAACACCTTTCAGACATGGGGCATGTGGAACACCAGTGATCCATGCAAACACATGTAATATTCAGTAATATGTTTGGCTAAGTTGTTAGATTTTGTGACGTTTGTCCACATTAATCAATCACGCTGTAGACAGTGCCAGATTCTCATGTCTGGGGGCATCGCTCTGGCCAGCTGAATGTGGCATGGAATTTGTTGACACAGTTCTGATGGATGGAAATTTGCATGATGGGAATTGAAGTTTAAAGACATGTTGACTTGCTGCTTTGGAAGCGATCGGGCATTTTTTGGTGTTCTAGCATTCTTAGAGTGTCAGCTTTCACAACCTTTGAACCATCAGTGGTTCCTGTTTTTCACCCTTTTATAGCTTTTCACTCTTAGGTGGAAATTTAAGAACAGCTCAGCCAGTTTGCATTGCTTTTCATGCCCTTACTAAACAGCAGCTATCCATCCATGCATTCATCTTCACATCTACTTATTTCAGGGTCTCAGTGTGTCTGGAGTCTACCTGGAATCTTTATGCACAAGGCAGGAAAGAATCCCCACATTGGACAGCTCCTCACAGATAGTGACCAGGCAGGGATTAAACTCACAACCTCATGCCTTTGTAGTGACACACACGTCACTTGTGGCATTACTGTGTTGAATATTAATTTTTACAGTGTAATAAAAGACAGGGAGCATTTGAGATGTATAGTTTTCCCACTTATACTTTGGATGGAGTCAATTAGACAACACTAGCTAACAATTGGACTAACGAATAAAACAATTTTCATGACTTTAAATGACCTTGTGCGCAATTTTTCCCCTAGTTTATCTTTGTCAGGGTATTAATTCCTTAGATTAATTCATAGTACTTGGCATTGCTTCTAGCATCGCAGAGGCAGCTTAAGAATGCTGTGGTCTGGTCTGGGAGAGTATGGATTCAAGACAGGGGCAGAAGGGATATAAAGAACGGAGAGGATAAACAGAGTGGGCATAAAAAAATAAGACAGTGAAAAAATAAGAACAACAAGAAGTGTCCCAATGAGGTGTCGTAACACCAAAATGGTCTTTACACTAAATGTGTAAAACTGCACGTGGCGTTTTCACACACTTTTCACTGAGATGTGTGGAGCAGATGCGAAATTTCTCTTTGTGAAGCCCTGTGGTAGGCGTGAGTCCGGAGCAACAGACATGAAGGGTCATATGAAGTTCAAATGATTTGAACTTTTGTGCAGTGCACTTCGGCCAAGACAGGCAATCACAAATCAGCTAACGTGCTGTCTGCAGATATCCAGTTCACATACTCAGATCTCTCTCTTTCTCTCGCACAGTGCGTCCCACATTCAGCCCATTATATCAGTTTAAAATGTGGTGCTTGATTTCTGCAAAACTACAGTTCTTTATGTGATGGTTTCATCCTCTCCAGCATCACAGGAGCTATGAAAGAGTTCCAGTGACTGGATGGCCACTTCTCTGGTTTGTGTCCTTCATTTCTTTATACATCTCTTTTAAGCTTTTCATTCTTGTCCATTTCATTAGAAACAGAATGGTTACGAACAGTTTGTTCAGTTTAAACAGAAACGTACTGTACCTCTAATATTTATTAGGTTTATCATCTTACTGTTCCACCACTAAAATATTCACTCACCGCTTTCACTCTTCTCCTTAATGTAAAATTCGCATGAATTCTGTTCTGGCTGTTTAGACTTGCCTTGAATTGGATATGTTTTGGTTTTCTGTACAACATACTGCATAAAGACCTGTGGCTTGATTTGGAATCATAAAGTCATGAAGACTTATCATAAAAAATAAAATAAAGACCCACTGCTTTATTTAGACTTTGGCCTATTGACTGGTGATTTGACTTTAACTCTAGCCTAAAGACGAGTAAAGTGCCTTTTTTACTTTTTACTAGACTTAGACATCTCGGCACGGAAAGTTTTCTGCATTTTCTTTACACTGTTCTGTATCTGAGGTTTTTAAGTTCTGATGGGCTGATGAAGATAAAATATGACATTGAGTAGAGATATTGTGGCGATCGTCGCAGGGTATTTATGTGCGTCAGTCTATAGTGTGCCTGTAGGGTTATGCTAATCCGGGGTCAGCAGGGCATTATGGGGGTGTGTTGTGGGTGTGTTAGAGGGACCCACCATCTCTGTGAATGTTAGCCAGTTTAGCCACCTGGGGGGACTTTTGGCTGTTGTGGGTGTGGGGTTTTACTCTCCAAGCGCTTGTAAGAGCTGTAAGTGAACAGTACCCTGATAAAGAGCTTTATGTGAAGAGCATGTTTCCTGTTTCTTCATATGTTAGAATAGGAAAAAGGTGATCAGTCAGAATAACTTTTGTATGGATTTGCAATGGTTCTTTCCTCTGCCCCCTTCACGCATTCAAGCTTGTTCTATTTTCCTGGTTGAAACGCTTTGAAACTTTTATATTTGAGCACTTCTAGCATAGTTTGGAGCTCAAGTTGGATTTGAGATTAGAAGCACACTGTTCCGTCTAGTGAAAATCACCCCCATCCTTACCCCCTTTTTCCATACAAAACGGCATGACTGGGCATGCTGCTTCAGTTTTTACGCTCTTTCCATAAATGTCATTGTAAATATGAATGATTGTGTTTTATAAGTAGTAACTCATAAACCACAAATTAATCGTTATTATGATATGCCTACTTTTTTCTGTTTTCCTCTTGGATCATGTTTTTATCTGTAGATCAGGACTGAGTGTACAGGGACTCCTGACGCTCTTGGCTGCCTGAGTGGAGTCTGTATTTGGATTCCTCTGAGGGATGCGGGAACTGTGTTTAGACTTTATTTCTACGTGATCCATGGTACTTTATTCCTTTGACTTTGGTGTACCCCAAGGGTGTTACCATGAGAAGATCCATCGAGGTACCCAGACTAGGATCTCATGGCCTTTGACCAATGTATGGTCTGTCTTCTTGTCACACTTTGCCCTCTTATTATGTTCTTGGTCCCCTCATTATGTTCAAAGCTTTGAATCACTAGTCCTCTGGGGTGGGTGGGGGTGTTAAGGACACACTTACACACAGCGCATTCAGACTTCCATCATAAAAACTAGAAAATGAAACAGAATAATAATACACAGATACACAGCTCTGTAACTAGGGGTGGGTATTGTCACTGATTTTCAAATTCAATCCAAAATCAGTTAATTTAGGGAAATTTCAGTTACAATAAAAATTGTAGGTTCCCTGTCCATCTTTAAAAGAGATGTATAAAGAAATGAAGGACACAAACCAAAGAAGTGGCCATCCAGTCACTGGAACACTCAAACTAAAAAAAAAATACTGTTTATATTATAAAGACTTAATACAGCAGTAACATTCTTGTTTTAATATAATATAAGGTAGCTTAATTGCGACATTGTGCTTCACATCTCTATACAGGTTTGAAATGATAACTTTATCTTGTATTATTAGTTTAGCACCTCAGCTATGTTTGGTACTTGGAAATCCGAGTTAAGAGGTATTAGCTTCCACAGTAAAACGGCTAACCCGCCAAGCTAACGGTGGATTCAGCTGGTCAGGTCCTACTTTAAATCAAGTACAGGCGAAAACTCATAGGCAGCAGTGAGAGGAAATACAGGGGAAAATTTCTTACGTTTGTACAGAAACTCCCCTGCAGTGCCGACTCCTGGGCGCTGTGCTCCAGATGAACAGAGGGCGGTGCTTGAAAAAAGAATGTTCTCGTGAGATAAAACACGAGACATTAAAACTGTACATATATACGGGGAAAACAGAATTATTCTAAAGATCTATTTAGGTTTATATGATCATTCAAATGAAGATCGATTTAAATAAAAAAATCGATTTTTAAACATACCCCTATCTATAAATATTAAAAGTATAAAAGCAGAGAGTCTCAGAAGCAAAAATGGGCAGAGATTCATCAATTTGTTAAAACCTGAATCTAATTGAGGAACAATGTCACTCAAAATAAAAATCTACCATAAATAATATAATCAAATTCAGAAACAATTCTTAGAATCTGGAGAGGCCAATGGCCAGTGCTGGATGCTGGTGATCCTCGGGCCTTCAGGTGGCACTACATTAAAAACAGGCAGGGTTCTGTGCTAGTGCTGGGCGATAAAACGATAACGATAGTTATCGAGGAAATTATATATCGCGATAACTATAATAAGCCGGGCGATAGGATTCGATAAACTTTATTTTCTATTTCCCGTTTAAGCAGCGCTGCGAACAGGCGCAGCACGCGATCAGGCAGCGCACTGAACTGCCTCACAATTCAGCCATGTGCCACTCGCCCCCTAACCCCCCCACCTCTCAACCCCTCACTCTGAACCTCACACAGCTGATCCACAGAGCGGCTCCTCTCCCATTTACTGGATTAACATCATTTATAGGATAAGTTTAGCTGCTCTACAGTGGAAAACTCAACTCTAAATATGAGGCATGGAGTCTCCTCACCAGGATATTTAGAGAGGTTGTTCAGATTTCTGAAGGCAGGTAACGCTGCTCCGTTTGCTAGGTTAGGTTAGGTTAGGTTAGGTTAGGTTAGCTTGTCTGAGTTCAGAGTTAGCGATGTTTAGGTGTAAAAGGGATCTGTGTAATCTTGTCATCATTAGCTAAGGTTCCTTCACTGTTTTTTACATTCTGATAAACTAAAGGGTAACACACGTTAGCCGTGTTAATCCACTTTCAGTGTAAATTAGCGTTAACTTCAGCGCGAGTGAGGGGTTAGTATATAAACACACAGAGAAGCAGCTCTTTCCGTTTTTTTACTAACTCTCACTGTTTCTGTTAGAAAACCCTGAGAGCAGAATTCTCCTCTGTCTCTGTGTTTTTAGTTTTTAACAGATAGAGAGTCTGTTGTTCTGGATATTTTACTAAATACAGAAGATTATATAATCTGTGTAGCTGCATTTAAACAGAGATAAACATTGCTGTTACTGAACTGGATGAGTTTTAAATACACTTGTTAAGTAATGTAAGTCTAGTCTACTGAAAGTCAGTAATGTTAGTATAAATCTGTACTGCAGTAGAAGTGGATCATTTCAGAAACTTGACTTTATTCCTCCCACCTCCATTACAGCTCACTAGCTTTAAAATATTTAAATGTAGCATAATTTAAATGCAACAAAACTTAAAGGCTATTATTTTAATAAACATTAGCAGTAAATAATCTCAAAATAACAACAAATATAAAATAGAAAAACAGTAAAACATCTGTAATACATACTTTTAATATGACCAAAATTTATTAGGTTAAAATTAGACTAAAATGTGACTAAAACTATTATACATTTTAGTCAAAAGACTAAGACTAAACTGTATCAAAATCACCTGTCAAAACACTGTGATATACTCTTGTATTTTGCTTTATGTAGTTACCTGCGGACCTGTGCAGGTGTATAATGACTTTTAAAATTAATTTAAAAGCTGTCTGAGCACCTTTTACCCACCTGGCAAGATGTGAACATCCTAGAGTCTGTCCACAAGACTCTGAGCTGCTAGTGATTTTGACCATAACTCCCTTATTCTGTCACTTATGAGGAAAAGAAACTTTTAAGTGTAACAGAAAGGGATTTGATTTATATTGTGATATATATATCGATATCGGCTGATATGGAAAACTATATCATGATAAGATTTTTTTCCATATCGCCCAGCCCTATTCTGTACTGATTATCAGGAATTAGGAACATTTCCAGAATTCATTGTCTATGAGCACGATTCACAGTGAAATCCACAAATGCAAGTTAAAGCGGTATCATCTCAAGAAGATGCCATGTCTGTGCTAGACTCCAGACTCAATTTATTCTGTGTTATCGCTTCTGCAGGAGACTGGGGGTCCCCTCACATGGATCATGGAAGTCTGGAGGCTGCTCACATTGGGTGTCTTATTGGTCATCGCCAATTCGTGGGCCTCCAACAATAACTTCCTTTTGCCCAAAGGAGGAAACTGTAAAACCCTGCAGGTTGTTTCTGTCTAGCAGTGCCTCTTAGCTTTACTCCTCCATTCTGGTTGGCTGTAGGGCAGGAGAATAGTCTCTCTGGGTCATTTTTAAGAGCTTTTTGTGAGTTATACAATGTAATTTAACAGTTTTTCTCTGGACCGTTACAATTGGAAAGCTCTTTATGTTGGGGGGCATGGAGATCTGTGTTATACCAGTTACTTGAGACTTTTGAAGGGGCAGGTATGATGCGTAAAACCACTGGAGTGATTTTTAATGTGTTTTAGGTCCTGTGTAAACAGAGTGACATGCTTTATGAAAGTGGCAAATTACTGGGAAATCTGTGTGGTTTTGGCTGGTGAAAATGTGGCTTGACTGCTCCTTCATTCTCCATCACAAAAACTTAGAAGTACATTGTTAGCGTTTTCTTGTGGAAGCACAGAGACGGAACATCTATTTTGGGTGGACTCCGATGTGCAGGGTTTGACATGGCGGCGCTTTCACCTCATATTTCATCCCTTAATGCACAATAGGCATTTTTCTTAGGGCCCAGAACTGGAGTTTTGTACCATTGCTTTATATAAGAACAACAGCTTCCTGCCAAGAGCATGTCGAAACGGGGCGGCTTCACGTTGGAGGAGATGTTTTGACCCCTGGAAGGCCAGCCAAAAAATCTACTTCCACTGGAGCTGCCTGCTTTGACAAACCCCAGCAAATGCAACTTGTCAGAAACCTGTTGTTCTCAAGCCACTGGATCTTATTAGGAAAGGCTATAAAAGCTTGTCACAAAACTCCTCAGGGTTTTTATTTATTCTCCTGGCTGCCGGCTTTCATGTGCAACCAGTGGCCGTGCAATTCCAGCTACATGAGTTCACAACTAATGTAACAGACTCTTCCATTGTCTTGAGTCTCTCAGATCCCACAGAAAAAAGCTCCTTTTTTGGCCTATGCGCTCGTAGTAGTGATGCATCAAAATAAAAATTGGTGGACAAAACTAAAACTAAAATTGTACACATATCTGACAAAATGATACCAAACATTTTATTTGCTATCAGTGTTTCAAAAAGATTCTAAAGTTTTTAAAATTACTTGAAATTAAAATGATAAATTCAAATAAAGTAGAAAAACATAAATATAAACCACAAATTAATAAAATTTATATTAAAAAGATAAAAATAAAGTAAAAAATATCTAGACCCCTCAACAACAAAGGATTATTGGTCACACCAAGGCTTTGAATTATATAATTATTTATCTTATTTTTAATAAAATCATATTCCTTATACACTTTGCTCATACTTCTTGTTATTTAATTGTTCTCTAATTTTGCTTTATGTATTTTACTTTTTATTATTGTTATAATTAGTATTAATTAATTTCCAGATTTCAGTAATTAACATAGTCAACATAAAGACTCATACTGTATTTGGAAGGTGTGTGTTGTGTAATTTTGGAGTGGATGATGAGTGGTTCATCTCAGACCGTTACTGAACACTGCACAACATCACAGACAAATGTCATACATATTCTCATGTCAGGTAAACATGATTTTACCCCTGATTTAAAAGGTTGAATTGTAATTATCTATATATATATATAACACTATAAATATAATAACTTGTCACCTGTGACTCTAAATGCGTGAAAAGTGTTGTGACTGGAAGATAGTACAGAGACTAGAGTTCAGAAGGATAGATTGTTTTTGCTGCAAATCAGCAGACAGGTGATTTGCTAAATCGTGCATTTCAAACAGATATCCATTTTGTGAGGAAAAAGTGTGTCTTTGCTTGGCATCACATTTACCTGTGTGTGTGTTTTTGTAGTAAAGCGTGATTTTGGAGAGCTCTTCGGGGGGCTCCTTCCTGCTGAAAGATGGTGTCATTCGTGACCTCATGTTACTGAGATGTAACCACTAAACGGGTACAACGCATACCTGTCAAGTCTCCCGTTTTGGCCGGGAAACTACCGTATTTTACTCCTCTTTCCCGCCGTCCTCCCGTATTAGTATTTTCCCGTAAATTTCCCGTATTATACTAAATAAAAAAATATATAGGCCACAGGCGACAATGCACTGACCGCTGTGTGTCTCTTAACCAATCGTGGTGCCGGTTCAAGGAGAAAGTCCCGCCTTTCAGGAGAAACAGCCAATCAGCTAGCTAGATAGAAGAGATGGTTGAGCTGGAGAGAGAGAAAATGTGGAGAGGGCTGAAATTAACTGAACTGATCAGGAGTGGACTGAACGATAGAAAGAAGTATTAATGAAAGATTATTAATTGTGTAGGCCCCTTAGGACTATTATTTACTTATGGAATATATCTGATCCATGTTCTTTTTGTAAATTTGTGCACCCTTCAATTTCAATTTTAAATCTATTAAATAAAAAAGAAATAAATATATATATATATATATATATATATATATATATATATATATATATATATATATATATATATATAAAAATATATATATATAATATATATATATATATATATATATATATATATATATATATTTTTTTTTTTTTTTCCCTCGTTTGGGCTGTTGGGGCGGCGGAAAAAATCCCTTATTTTTAAGTCCAAAACTTGACAGGTATGGTACAACGCTCGGGTGACTCTGAAAGTTGGGTAGATTGAACCTGACATAATTATAATTCCATTTAATTCTAAAAATATTTCTGAACACAGAAATGTTATGACTGGCACTCGGGATAAAATATGTGCACTTTAGAAAATGTAGAATACGTTTACTAGCTGGTGAAAACTCACAATATTAACAACTCTGAAGTGATCAAGGCCAGAAATGCATGAGCACTCAGGAATTCACTATATTGTCTTGACTCATGTGGTAAATCTGGGCTGGAAACCCATTAGAAAAGATCTCACAGCTATCGTATGAAAAATGAGCAGCGCTGCAGGTTATAGGAGGCTTGTGCTTTCGGATCAGGGAAGAGAGGACAGCCGTAAGTTGGATGAATAATCGAGCCATTAAACTCTCATCAATAACTTGTGTGTGCTAAGAGGAATTCCAATGTCCAGTTCTCCTATTCTAGATTCTTTTTCTTCATCCCGCTTTGACAAATTGAACCTCATTTTTTTGTTAGCTCTCTCTGAACATGAATTACAGAGAAACCTGTTTGCAGAAAGCCTCACAGCAGCTCTGTGACCCCTCTCAGCCCCTCAAGGTTAAAGCAACATCCAGCTCCAGGTCCGTCTGAGACTCGGAACATTCCAGATCTGTTTACACTTAATGGCTGCGCCGCCATCAAGCTGCTGCTGCTGCTGCTTGGATTTGAAGGGTCTGTGGCGGCAGTAGCTCTGATGTACCGTTGTCTTTTTTGTTTGTGTTATTTTGTTTGTGTTATTTTTCAATTTTTTCAGTGCTTGTTTTTATCCATTATCTAGGACTCATGTGTCAAGTGTTGAGTTAGTAAAGGCTTTTTGAGTGCTTTTTTCAAGTTACATGAAGTGCCATCACCCCTTTTTAACTGCCCCCAGTTTAACATCATCAGTAATTGCCAGTTTAAGACTAGGTATCCCTCTTTGACTTTCTTGGATGGTAGAAGTTTTACCAGGGATTAAACGTGCAACATTCATGTTATCACTTCTTATCCAGTGGAAAGATCAGCAGAAGTGAAGTACTGGGCATTTATTGTATCCTTCCTGGTCATGACACAAAAAATAAAAAGCAAGTGGCCATGCTAAAACAACAAAACTACACACCCACACTACCATTTTCAAAATACAATACATTTTTCAGCATTAACCCCTTACTTTCTCGTCTTTTCTTTTAACACATTCAGCCAGACACTACAATATCTATTTGCTAAGGAAAATTACAAAAAATAACGCACGGTGACTTAAATAAGTAGCTTTAGTCTGATTACTGGATTGGAAAAAGCAATGCGTTGCTGACATCAATGCTGTGTAGATAGTTTCTGGGTTCTTTAAAGGGTTAAAGGGTTCTTCTGAGTTTTCTTAAAAGCTTTTGAGCTGCTTTTAAGTAAATTATCATGGTACTCCTGGTAATATTTTATAGTGCTATCAATGTTAACATGTTAAAATTAATCATGTTACCAATTATAGACTTAATTTCATGTCATTATTCACTCTTTCGATAGAGCCTGGTCATATATTGGCAGTTTCTAGTGTTTTTTTGTGAAAGAAGTGAAATCTGAAAAACAGAAAGAATAACATCCAACAATATGGACCTTAAGGAGAATATTTTCTTATGCTATTTTCATATTTGGCATTAATGTTGTGACTTCTGGTACCAAACATACAGTGGTATGACAAAGTTTGGTCACCCCTGATAATTTTCAGGATTTTCCGTTATAAATCATTGGTTGCTCGGATCAGCAGTTTCAGTTACATATATCATATATCAGAGGAAGTGAAATGAAGTTAATAGGATTTACAGAAAGTGTGCAATAATTCTTTAAACTAAATTAGTCAGGTGCATAAATTTGGGCACCCTTGTTGTTGTTTTTTTTTAATACATTTAGCACTAATTATTAAAACACAAAAATTGTTTGGTAAGCTCATTGACCCTTGACCTACAGGTACAGGTGAATCCAGTTATGAGAAACGGTTAATGTGGCCAACTGCAAGTTTTTCTCCTCTTTGCATCTTTTCTGAAGAGTTGCTACAGACGAAGCCTTTCTGAGCACACGCCACAAACAGAGTCGCTTCAGGTATACTAAAGCTAAAGCACATTCAGACAAGCCGGCTTCATTTTGGAATAAGTTTCTGTGGACTGATGAAACATAAATTGAGTTATTTGGAGGTGGTTATTTATGCATGGAGGAAAAAGAACACAGCATTCCAACACAAACACTCTACTGCTCCTCACAGTAAAACGTGGTGGTGGTTCATCGTGCTGTGGGGCTGTGTGCATGGGCGTGGTAGTGGGGGGAAAAGTGGACCTGACTACCCAGGGCCCGAGTAGGGAGAGGGGCCCATGAAAATCCTGATTTTTTTTTTCGCTCACTTTCCTTTGTTTACTGGCATGGATAGGGGCCCATTAACATAGAGGGTGTACAGGGCCCAGAATTTGCTGCTACGCCCCTGGCTGTGTGATCAGTGCAGCTACTGAGAATCTTGTTAAAGTTTAGAGTCTCATGGATTTCAGTCAATATCAGCAGATTCCTGAGAACTGTGTTTAATCAGTGAGAAAGTTGAAGTTGCGCTGGGGCTGGATACTTTAACAAGACAACGACCCTAAACTCTGCTCCAAATCTACTAAAGCTTCATGCAGAGGAACAAGTACAACAGTCTGGAATGATCATCTCAGTCCCCAGACCTGAATATTATTATAAATCTGTGGTGTGATTTCAAGATCAGAAACCATCAAACCTGACTGAACTGGAGATGATTTGTAAATAAAATCCGGAATACCCTCAACCAGAAGCCAGACTCTTATAGGAAGCTATAGGAAGAGTTTAGAGCATATGTGTTAATCTCAAATGTGTCCCGCGAGAGCTCGAAAGCTGTTAGTAGGGTGTAACGGTACTCTGTGTATTCTTTATGAACCGTCAAGGTTCGAGGGAGAGAGAGAGAGAGTCTCTCTCTCTCTCTCTCTCTCTCTCTCTCTCTCTCACGTGCGCTGCACCCTCTTTATGTCGCATTTTATTTATATTTATTTATTTTAACAATAGCTCTGGGGTGTAAACTGGATCATGAGATCACAATTTTGTTCCACCTCATGTACCACATGTGATGTGAATGACAATAAAATCTCCTTGAACCCTTTGAGGACACCCCGGTTTAAATCCTGTTATTTCTGCAGGAATAGGATCTGCAAAATTGATGTATTTTTCTGTTGGGGTGCCTAATTTATACACCTGCCTAATTTTGTTTAAAGAATTATTGCACACTTTCTGTAAAGAATTCTCAAATATCACTTATATTTTAATTCTGACTTTGTGTCACTACAAACAATCAGACTGCTTAATGCTGCAATTAAAGAGTCCACTAGCTATATTATTTTAGAAGAAGATTATTTAGTTATATAATTTTTATATATGAGTTATATGAAGCAGAAATGTCTACATTGTGAAAGCAGGACAAATGCTGCCATTTTTTGGTAAAAGCAGGAGGAAGTGGGATGAATTGTAGTGGGGTTGAGTTGGAGTGGGATTTTAAAGAATCGTCTCTGCAGTACAGGTACATGAACAACTGGGTTAAAGGTTTGGTTTAAAAACTAGAATTTTAACCTGCATTCACTCCAAAGAACAATATACAGTCATATGAAAAAGTTTGGGCACCCCTATTAATCTTAATCATTTTTAGTTCTAAATATTTGGGTGTTTGAACAGCCATTTCAGTTTGATATATCTAATAACTGATGGACACAGTAATATTTCAGGATTGAAATATTTTAAATATTTTATTGTACTAACAGAAAATGTGCAATATGCATTAAACCAAAATTTATCATTTTATTGATTTCAATACTCCTAACTACTTTTTACTGACTCACTGAAGCACAAAATTGGTTTGGTAACCTCACTGAGCTTTGAACTTCATAGCCAGGTGTATCCAATCATGAGAAAAGGTATTTAAGGTGGCCAATTGCAAGTTGTTCTCCTATTTGAATCTCCTCTAAAGAGTGGCATCATGGGCTCATCAAAACAACTCTCAAATGATCTAAAAACAAAGTTTGTTCAACATAGTTGTTCAGGGGAAGATACAAAAAGTTGACTCAGAGATTTAACCTGTCAGTTTCCACTGTGAGGAACATAGTAAGGAAATGAAGACCAGGTTTAATGCATATTGCACATTTTCTGTTACAATAAACCTCATTTCAATCCTGAAATATTACTGTGTCCATCAGTTATTAGATATATCAAACTGAAATGGCTGCTGCAAACACCCAAATATTTACAACTAAAAATGATTAAGATTAATAGGGGTGCCCAAACTTTTTCATATGATTGTATAATCCACAAATTCCTTGCCTTTATAATTTCTCAGTATGACTGTCCTGTCCAGCCTTACCCTCTACTCCAGTTGGAATGTAATGTTTTATCTGCTCAGATTGAGAAGTCTTACCTGGCAGCATTCCATTGGCTTTGCAAAAAGCACATATCCACAAGGAAAATCACCATTTGTATAATAAGACCATCTTTGGCAAGGTTCAGGCTAAATCTATGTTCAGAACATGAGCCCTTCCTGATGAAAGAAACGTTCAGCTTATTAGTTTTTATTAATGTGCTTATTAAGGGAAGTAACAGAGGTCAGAAGAGCTTTTATCAGCATCAGGCTCGCGAGCATGCTGCCATGCAGGAAGTGGACGCATGTCAGAGGAAGCTATATGCAGCGGATGTTTCCGGTGGTTCTGGACTTGTTGCAGTACCAGAGGTTCAGGAAGGATATGAGGAACTGCTGTGTGATTTCAATCCCAATGAGCTGCTGTATATTCCAGTTCTGCTGTCTGCAGGCTCCTGGTCCAACGACCTGCAAGCTGTTAATTTATTAAGAAGATTAGGCACATTTAATTTCAGTAGCAATAAACAATCAACCTTCACATTTAATCCATCCTTGACCGTGAACAAACACTCTAGTGATTAGGGTGGTGAGACATATGTTTGGACCGGTTTTCAGACCCCTCAGCTCCCTCAATCGTGGTTGAGTGCTTTGATCAACGGCAAGTCAGCATGAGATGGAAGACCTGGGTCCTGATGTTACCAGCCATGTTTCCAAGTCCACTCCTAAATACAGCTTTTTGCTCACTTTTTACATATGCCTTCAAGAGAAATTAAGACTATCTTTAAGAGTGTTTGGATTTTAAAGTCTTGTGGAATTGTTTTTTTTGGTTTATATCCTTAAGCAGGAATCTTGGGAACTGAACTGAGTTCAGTTTAGTTCAGTTGTATAGAAATTAAATAGCCAATTGCAAATTTCTGCAGATGGCATTTACTTATATATATCCACCCATCTGGAAAGGCACTATCAACTCAGTACAGTATATAGAGGTTTTAGAGCAACATGTGCAGTAGTGTAAGTCACAACAACAGACAAACACAGTCTGCTTAAACTAATAACAATAATAAACTAATAATAATAATTTTCACAGTGAGGGGGGGAGGTTTGTAAATCTTTGGATTTAATAACTGGTTGATCCTCCTTACACAAACATTTCCTGTAGCTGCAGAACAGTCAGGAGGAATTTTGGACTATTCCTCTATACTAAACTGTTTCAGTTTAGCAATATTCTTAATTGGGTTGAGATCAGCACTCTCTGTAGAAGCCATTCTGTTGTTGATTTACTTCTATGTTTTGGGTCGATGCAAAGCAGCCCAAACCATGATGGCCCCTCCACCATATTTCACAGTTGGGATGGGTTTTCGATGATTGTGTGCTGATTTTTTTCCCCACACATAGCGTTGTCCACGGTATATTTAGCCAGTAGTGCTGGGGAACATCCAGGTGCTCTTTTGCAATCTTCAAACGTGCAGCAACGTAGTTTTTGGACAGCAGTGGCCGTGGTGTCCTCCCATTAACTCTATTCTTGTTTAATGTTTTTCTTATTGTAGATTTGTCATAAAAATGTTAGCATGTGGCAGAGATTTCTGTAAGTCTGTAGCTGATACTCTAGGATTCTTCCTCACCTCATTGATCACTCTGCGCTGTGCTCTTACAGTCACCTTTACAGGACGACTACGCCTAGAGAGTAGCAACAGTGCTGAACTTTTTCCATTTGTAGAGCGTCTGTCTTACTGTGGCCACATGAACATCAAGGCTTTATAGATACTTTTGTAACCCTTTCCAGCTTCACGCAAGTGAACAATTCTTGAACGTAGGTCTTCTGAGAGCTATTTTATGTGAGGCATGATTTACATCAAGCAATGCTCCCTTAAAAACAGCAAACTCAAAACTAGCCTATTTTTTATAGGGCAGGGCAGCTTTAACCATCACATCCAATCTCATCACATTGATTGGACTCCAGGTTGGCTGTCTCCTGGCTCCAATTATCTCTTAGAAAAGTCATTAGTCTAGGAGTTCCAATACTTTTTCCCCTCATTTTGTATGTTAACATGTTGTGTTCAATAAAACCATGCAAACATTTAAAAAAAACATGCAAACATTTGTCTATTGTTGTGATTTAGATGAAGATCAGAAGACATTTAATGACCAATTTATGCAGAAATCCAAGTATAATCCCAAAGGGTTCACATACTTTTTCTTGCAACTGTATAAGAGAAGTATCAGTGCTGTGGTGGGATCAGAACCTGACTGGAATTTGTCCAACTGCACATTTGAACTTGACAAAAAATAAAAAGTTGGTGAAAAGCACTTTCTCAATAGTCTTGACTATAAAAGGCACATTTGAGACCAGACTGTAGTTGTTTAATACAGAAGCTTCCAGAGTTCTCTTTTTTTAAGAGTGGTTCAATGAGCTATTAACTATTTCTAAGGGCAAAAGTGTGCAAAAACATGCATTGAGACACAGCCGTGCTGAGCTGGAGACAAATGACAGGTCTGTATGGTTCCTATTAGAGCCAAGGACCTGTATTAACTTCTTCAGAATCACAGCTAAACGGCTCTGAATCACTGTAGATTATCCCAAGGCCTCCAGAGACAGGATCACCAGGATCAGAGCTGTCCCGGACTGGCTCATTCATCCCCTCTGCTGATTCAAACTGAGGCTGCAAACGGAGCATGGAGAAACATAAACCCTGATTTGATTCACAGAAGCCATTAGATCAGATGTCATCAGGCCCATGCTGGAAAGCATATGTGTGTGTGTGTGTGTGTGTGTGTGTGTGTGTGTGTGTGTGTGTGTGTGTGTGAGGAGTAATTAGTCTGACTTTAGACAGCTGGCTGTGCAAATTGGGAGGTCTCGGAGCGGATCTCAGCAGGGGGGTCTGTGTTCATATCCCAAAGAGAGAAGCTGCTCCATTACTCTGGGAATAAAAATGCAGTGAAATTCCTGCGTGATTATGAGCCTGATGTGACTAATATCTGTCTGCTTTGACTTAATCACTTATTCTCCAAACTGTTAAAGTCGTTTGACACCAGTACGTACTATAAATTGATCGTGACGTGTTTGTTACCTCAAGGATTAGCTTGGGAGGGCCCACACCAGTATAAGTTGTGTGGTGTTATCTAGGAAGTGAAGTTGAATAGTGGACAGGGTGCTCATGACAGTGCAGCTTAAGGGAATTATGGGAGTTGGAGCGAGGCCTGATAGTGGGTGCTATCTAACGTTCCTTAATCCACAATGTTGTACCATAAATGGGAACAGGTTTATGACTGGAACTGTATGGCTTGATTTTTCTGTATAGACAGACAGGTGACCCCACATTTAATACAGGCGTCCCACATGCATGTCCTGCAGGTCAGGGAAGCATTTATTAGCTTCAATGGTACATAGCAGAAGTTATGGGAGACATTACTACTTTGTGTTTATGTGGCATGTTGGTGTATAAATAGTAAGGCATTAGCCTGTGTTAGAAAATTAGAAATATTCCTTTTTAATAAGGTAGCATTTTTTATTAAAGTAAGCCATATTTCACTTATGAACTCATAATGTACAGATAATTGGGTCTGGACTTCCAGCCATCTTTTCATCCAAGGATTTCCATGTCAGAAACTATAGGAAATGTTTGGGTAAGGGGCATGTTCTGTGTAGTGTGTGTAGGAGGCACTGCATGATCCACTGTGAATTCTCCAGTAAAGGACCTGCTCTATTTGTGAGCATTAGTTATAGTAAAGCTCAGTAGCTGCTTAGAGGGACAAGGTTTTACAAGTTTTACAAAAGCTCAAATTTCTTCAAATTTCAAATTTGTACGAAACAAAATTGTACTATATGCCTTTATTTTCTTCTTAGCTAAATATTTACGCCAACAACTGTATATCAGCACGACCATTGTGATTCCATTTGCATTTTATTCTATTGAAAAGTTTTCCAACTTGTTGAATTTGCAAACAGAATCTGCAGAGTAGAAACTAGTGTTGGAGCCTGAGACTAATCAAAGCTACATTTGGTTCAGTCTAACACTTAGCTGCTGTGTCATGCTGGCCAGACACACGACAGACACTCTCAGATACCAAATCACACAGTTTATTAACAAAGGACCTAGGCTTACAGGAGTAGTTAGAGACAGGCAGGGTCAGTAACAATAAGGCAGCAAATATAAACAACATACCAGAGCATAGTCAGGCAAAAAACAGGGTCAATCACAGCAAATACAGCAAAGAGAGGGCTAAACGCCGTAGCATCATGTGATCAGCAGAGTCAGGGAAGTCTGTTGTGAGTGCATCCTGGGAAGTGGAGTTTGTTGAGTAGTTCAGTGCAGACTGACAGCAGCTGCGTCTCAATTCAGGGGCTGCATCCTTCGAAGGACTCATTTGAAGGCTGATTACGTCTCCGCGGTGCGACTAGGCTGTCCCTTTTCGAAGAATCCTTCGAATATGTGCGACGAATGCAGCCTTCTTTTCCTCGGAAACGAAGGATCCACCGGGTGTATCCTTCACAGCCTACAGTATCCCAAGATTCATGGCTTATTTCAGCACAAAAAGGGTGGAGTCAGCAGAGGAGTCGGCTGTATTATGTAGTTTAAAGATATATAAATACTTATAGATATTATAAATATTATTTATATAATATATAATTTATATTATTTAGTTTATATATGTAGTATCATGTTTATGTTGTTATATGTTAATAGTTTATAGATATATAAATACTTATTTATTTATTTACATAAACTAAATAATATATATATATATATATATATATATATATATATATATATATATATATATATATATATATATAACATAATACTTTAATCTAATTTATTCTCTTTTTTCCAACTTCATTTTAAACGCCCTTTTATTTGTTTAGTTCAGTTCCACCCGTTCACATTTAAAATATTTAAGTAACTGCACAGTTAATTAACCTGGACTTAATTAATTTGGTATTTTGTGGTCTGAAGCAAAACTAGATCAAAATCTCTGGCTCATTTCTCAGCTCTGACTTTAGTTGTGGCGGGTAGAATCTCAAACAAGAAACAGGAAATCCTCTGTAGGGTAGACTGTCCCACTTCAGTACTGCCATCGCAGCCTACCCATCCTTCACAGGACACACCTTCATAGACCTTCAAAGGATGCAGCCCCTGAATTGAGACACAGTTGGCGCTAGCTAGCACTGACATGTTGTAAGAGTCAGCATGCATAGAATATGGGTGGGGACTATTAAAGCACATGGTGATGGGCAGAGCTACACATCAAGCTTCAACCTGCCAGCAGGTTCATGCTTTCTACTGTAACTGATTCACACCAACATACATTGTGACCAGGGGTCAGCGTTTCTAAGCCAGTATAAATCAAATGAAGAGTGAATCAACAGCAATTACTCCAGTCTAATGTGGGTTTACTCTGCATGGAGGAGCAGAAATATCTAGAATTTATTAAATACAGTGTCCCATGTGTTTCCTGTTCACTCTCTGACAGGTTTATGTGCTGCTGTTCCCATCCCACGCTAATGAAGAAGTAAACTCAAGCCCCCGAAACCCTTCTCCCCTCATTATTCTCACATCTCTGAAGTGTCTCCCTTTCCTGAACGTAATATAAAAAAACATATACATTTCACAGCATATAGGACTATATATTGAAATATTTAGAAATTCTTCATATCCAAGATCCAACATTTGTTACATGCTACTCCAAATGTTTATGGATTTAGCTTCCTTACGTCGCACCCATTGGTATCACAGATGTAAAAAAATACACACACAAAGCTTTTCTTGTCCCTAAAATGTACTGCCAATAAAATAGGACTCTCTGGAGCAGACAGTACAGATAGTTACTAGTCTTTCCTTAACAGTAGAGATAATTACTCCAACAAAAGCAGGATAAATCTTATTTTAGAAAAAAAAAACATTGAATAAACGTATGTCCCAATACTTTTTTCATATAGTTTATATATAAACGCACACACACACACAAACACACAAACACACACACAAGAGGCAGTGGAGCGTGCGGAGGCAAGGTTGCGACACAGCACCCTAGTAGGCACAGTGGCTACTGGCCGTGCCGGGCTAGGTAGCAGTCCCAGACCCAGCTACAGCAAAGCCAGCGGAAAGGAGAAGCGGAAGCTTATCCAGGAGGAGGTACGTGCTGAGGTAGAGGAAGCGCGCATCAGCAGGATGGTGGGCATGTCCAAACAGGGGGCCTAGACCAAGTGGGAGCATATAGCTGACCGTAAGATGACCTGGACAGAACTGTGGAAGGTGGAACCACACCATTTCAAGTTCTTAGTCCAGTCAGTCTATGATGTCCTCCCGAGCCCTGCTAACCTGTTCACCTGGGGCCTGGTGGACTCACCGGTGTGCCAACTTTGCCAGAAAAGGGGATCTTTAGAACACATCCTCAGCTGCTGCTCAAAAGCTTTGGGAGACGGTCGTTACCGGTGGCGACACGACCAGGTTCTGCAGTCAGTAGCAGACACCATTTGCACAGGCATCAAGAACAGCAAGTCCCAATGCCCCTCCAAAAGAACCATCAACTTCGTTCGGGCAGGTGAGAAGCCTCAGCCCCCGAAGAAGACCCAGGGGGGCCTGCTTGCAACAGCCAGGGACTGGCAACTACTGGTCGACCTTGGAAGACAGTTGAGGTTCCCAGACATCATTGCAACAACAACACTCCGGCCAGATATGGTCTTGATATCTGGGGCTACCAAGCAGGTGCTATTACTAGAACTAACTGTCCCCTGGGAAGAACGAATGGAGGAGGCAAATGCTAGAAAGTAGGCCAAGTATGCAGACCTGGTGGCTGAGTGTCAAACCAATGGGTGGAAAGCCCGCTGTGAGCCGATAGAAGTGGGCTGCAGGGGCTTCGCAGGCCAGTCTGTACATCGGGTCCTCGGACTCCTAGGGATCTGTGGACTGCATAGGAAAAGAGCCATAAAGAACATCATGGAGGCTGCGGAGAAAGCTTCTCGTTGGCTCTGGTTGAAGAGGGGGTTGCGTGGCGTAGTGCGCTACCTGGACACAAGTCGGGGCCTGATCAACCCCGGCTGGGTCACCCGGGTGAGGGTGTCTGATATGAGACCCGAAACACCCCATGACCCCGGGCACATCGCTGAAGATGTGTCCAGGTTGCACCATGAGGTGTATAGTAGTACTGGGTAGGCATTAGTCTGCAACTGGAAATGTATTGAGATAATGACTTGTCTGAGATAATGAGAGAGAAGAAACAGCTTTGCATGTTTTGTTTTTAATACATTTATTGAAAAAAAGGAAAACAGTGGTTAAATATATTCATAATATATTCATCATTACAAATTGTGAGCATATAAGAGAATAACAGATTTAAAACAATATCCTACACCAAGATCCTCATGCAGAAAGCTGCCTCATAGAGTCTTCTTCACATTGTCTGAGGATTGGATTTGTTTTGGTCATGGCTGAGGATTGTCCTGTGATGTGTGAGCTAGAGGTCTGCACTCCCGCGGGACTTACGGGACGCAATATCTTGCGTGCAGGACAGACTTGTTACTTGTTATTGGCAGAAGCGTGAGTTTAATTAGTCCAGGGGATGCGGTAGTGGGACCACATATACATGTAGAAAAATCCCACAAATAATAAAGAGTGTAGAAATTTATAATAATCAGGTAATGATTTCCATGCATAACAAACAGAAGAAAAACAACGAATCAACCAGGAAAACATTATTAATAATTCCAAAACGAACTTCATGAGGATAACAGAAAAAAGGAAACAGTTTCAAGTTAATAGCAATACAAGCAACAACAAAAAATTAGCGAAGGATGGAGCGACAGACACACACACTGATAATTTCAGCATCTACGTAGGGAGGTGTTTTTGGCAGGAGTGGGTGTTAATGTGACTAAAACAAGCAGGAGTGGGTTTTAAAAAGCAATCCCGTGCAGACCTCTACTCTAATACCCAACTTTTGAACTAAATTAAAGTCCATTTATCAGCTGAACTGGCTAAAATAAAATGGCAGGTCATTAAACAATATGGATTTGATCCCATGGCCTATTTGGTCAAAACTGTGTCCCGTCAAGTCCCACATGTACATTTTCGAGCCAATATATGCCTTTAGTACTTTAGTACAGCGCTGTAATGATATGCTAGGTACGGTATGCCCCCACAAAGCTTGAATTATTTGACCCCAGACGACCCTTACTATATTTGAGGCCGGTCTCCTCCGTCTGGGCAGAAAGCCCCTGCAGGCAGCTTGTTCACCAGGGCCTTTAACAGGCCTTTTGTTGTTTTACATTGTAAAACAGTAAAATCCAGCAAATGTGAAAATAAAAACCCAATAGATGTGCACAGCAGTGAAGTTCTTACTGATAAAAAACACATGTTTGACATTTTCTAAACCCTTGGAAATCCCTCTGCGATCACCTCCACACATTAATACTCTTTACATCACAATTACGCTGTTATTCCTGAGCGCTGTCACTGACCATCCAGCACACTCACACAGCTCAGCTGTTTTTATTTTACGCTTTAGTTTAACTCACATTTTAGCAGATCTCCTTCAGAAGCTGAAAAATAGTTTATATTTGTCCTTCCAGTTTTCAGAAAGACATCAGAAGAGATTATAATAAATATTAACATGGAAATGAATAAAATGTGTTTAATATTATAAATGCAAGAGCACTCTTCATTCTGCCCCGTGTGTATTTGAGGAGTTTCATTCCAAAAATGCATTAGGGTATTAAACATACAAGGACATGTCTAAACTCATGGGACGGCAGTATCTCAATTGATTATGCAATGTTACCTTAAAGGATGTCTTGGAAACACCCAAACCTGTATATATAGTGAGGTGTTATCTTGTGAGTGAGAGTGGGTGCCAGAGGGATGGGTTATGGACATGTGCGGATATTAAACATTCCTCAATCCACACGGAAGACATTACCATCCACAGTGGACAGTGCAGTGGGTTGTGAACAGCATTGTCTGGCTAGAATTACATCCATGATCACATCTACATTCAATGCAGCAGGCCAACATGCATATACAGCAGCTCAGTGCAGTGTCTGTTAGCGTCTCTGCTACATGGAATAAGGCCGGGTGCGTGGACTTGTTCCTGTCTGTAAAATGTGGGATGCCGGTTTAAGTTTTAGTAAAAATGCTGTATACCTTGGTATAACATTAACATTTATTGTGTAAGAAAATCATACCCAACTACATGTTGCCAATATTTAATAACATACTGTGTGTTGCAGGTATATATCATTTGTGCTGTTTCTATTAAAATTTCATGATGAATGGGCTGATAGAATCACTCCAAAATGTTTTCTAATACAATCTTTTTACATTGACTTGCATTGGAAATAAAAAATATACATATATATGAAGATGATTAGAGTTTTTTGCGTAACAATGAAGATTAATTTTGGCATTTTGTACATTTGTGTAAAAAAAACTAAGCTAATTAAATAGAAAATGTATTTCTGTACTACATGAATTGGATTGGATTCATCTCATTAATAATGATAAATAGTTTAGATGCTCCTAATATCAACATTATATTTCAACAGACAACAAAAACAAATGAAAATGCATTTTGGAAGAAAACCCTTCATTTATTAAGATTATACAATGCACAAATATAAAAATAAATTGACAGAGTAGAAACTCATCTCACGTATAAAGTGGCTCAGTAAGAGACAAATGCGTTTTTGTTTTGAAATATTGGAGAACTGTTAAATGGTGCTAAAAACATTTTTCTAATCATAACATTTAGCTTTTCTTAATACTAGACCAAACAACACAATATTACTAAATACTCTGAATATGTACAGAATTCCATTCATTTAGCTTAATAACCTGCAGCGTGGAGAACACTTGGTCCCTGTAGAGAGTAGAGCCATTGAGTACTGATCTTTACATTCTCGCTAAATATGATACACTTGTTGTTGTTTATAATGTCATTTTGATCAATACATCAATAGCATGGTCCGTGGTGGAAATAGAACAGATCAAAGCCTCGGTTGGAACATGAACACAGTATGATATATGTAAGAAGCAGATGTTTTCAGCTGCCCAGAGTGAATTGCATTGCATCTTAAAGTTGCATTGTCATTGTTTATCTTAAACAAAAGTCAGTGCGTGGCTTTCCCAGTGGAAGATCATCCTGTAACTTGTGCCTCTTAAAGCAGTAGTTTGGCAAAAAAAAAAAAAAAAAAAAAACCTAAATCACAGATAATGTAATATTTAGCTGATCTTAAACAGACTTGCTGCTAGGATAATTCTCACACTGCATGATGCTGACTTGATGATTGTAAAGTCTTGCAAGCTAATGATATTTCACTGACATTATGAGCTTAAACACCTAGAAGACTGCCTGCTAACCGCTAATCACACAAGCTAATGATATTTCACTTTCGCTATAAGCTAAAACAAAGGGCTTGACTATAAGTGAAGACACTGAGCTGCCACAAACTGCTAATACCCAAGCTAATGATGAAATAGTCTGCCTGACTAAGTGTTTACGCAGTGAGCCGGCACTAACACTTTACATGTTTATGTGATTATTACTCAGCTAAAGCAAACACCTCACAGGCATACGCTTATCAAGCTAAAGTGAAGTTAACAAGACACTATTTTCAGTACATAAACTGACTCAAACATTTAAATAGGATAAATAGGGTTTATAATATTCATTCAACTATTTTATAATGAGAAATATTAGAAAAAATATTAATTTACTTATTCTTTTTTTTAGCTTCAAAAATGAACAGAATTATGTTATAGCAGTGATGATTTCCTTAAGGTCTGAATTTTGGATATACTTTAGGTAATGTTTAATCAATATACAGGGGTCGGACAATGAAACTGAAACACCTGGTTTTAGAGCACAATAATTGATTGTGGTGACGGACAGTTCTGGTGGTAACAGGAGAGTTGAGGTGCACATTGAATTCTGCGTGATTTGATCAGCCGTGGTTTTATTGTTTTTTGGATACAATCCGGGTTAGCACCCGAACATCCCTTTCAGACAGCTTCCTCTTACAGCGTCCACAGTTAATCCTGTTGGATGTGGTTGGTTCTTCTTGGTGGTATGCTGACATTACCCTGGATACCGTGGCTCTTGATGCATCACAAAGACTTGCTGTCTTGGTCACAGATGCTCCAGCAAGACGTGCACCAACAATTTGTCCTCTTTTGAACTCTGGTATGTCTCCCATAATGTTGTGTGCATTGCAATATTTAGAGCAGAACTGTGCTCTTACCCTGCTAATTGAACCTTCACACTCTGCTCTTACTGGTGCAATGTGCAGTTAATGAAGATTGATCACCAGGCTGCTCCAATTTAATCATGAAACCTCCCACACTAAAATGACAGGTGTTTCAGTTTCATTGTCCAACCCCTGTAAGTGTGTCATCCAGTGTCAGAAACAACACAAGCAAGTAGGTTTAAAATAGGTTTTCATGATTGTAGTTGATGGTGTAAAGGTTTTTTTACTGGCTAAATTAGCTAAATTAACCTTCCTTGCCAACACAGTAATGTGAGGCTCTAATTGGTTGAATGTGGAGTGGGTGGGTGTTAGGTGGGCATGGACTCAGTGTTTGTAAATGTGTTCCTGCTGTCCCCAGTGGGCCCCATCTACACCTCATTTGCAGTGTTTAACCCATATGAGGCCCATGTTTATCCCCTCCTGGTCCCACCATTGACTCTGATGAGGGCATCACTGACATTCATATATCCTACCTCCTGTAGTTCTTAAAGTTCTATAGATTATTTATTTTGCCAAACTATTTCTTTAATAGGATACAGCAGCAGCCGTAGGACAGCATGTGGCAGTCTGCTCGGTCTTCACCCTGCCAGGTCCCTCTCTCTCTCTCTCTCTCTCTCTCTCTCTCTCTCTCTCTCTCTCTCTCTCTCTCTTATACCTTTTGTTTTCTGTCTTTCTTTTGTGTCTCACTCCCTCCATAACGGTCTCTTTATTCATCCTTTCATAAATATATCACCCTCCCAACATTAAATTCAGAAGTGTCCTCTCTCTCTCTCTCAGCTGATAACAGACCCGAAGGCACAGGTCATATTTTACTGCTCTTCCTACATCAAAAATCAAAAACAAAGCCTTGTTGGCTCCGGTGGAGCTGCAGTCCAGCTCGGTGCAGAAGTAAAGGCGTTTGAGGCGAAGTGCTGTTTGTGCAAGCAGTCCGGAGATTGTGTGTGTGTGTGTGTTTTAAGTGTGTGTGTGAGCAAGGTGCACTTGTGTTATATAGTATCTCCGCAGAGGTGAGAGACACACACCAATTTCCTCCTCTCCACACACCTTTTCCCTTAGTCCTCACGCTTTCTCGACTTTTTTATCCTGAAGGAGAGAGAAAAAGAGAGATTAGCTTCTAAACTAGAAGGAAGTTCGACCAGTAATGGGCAATGTGAG
Source organism: Astyanax mexicanus (assembly GCF_023375975.1). Taxonomy (NCBI): domain Eukaryota; kingdom Metazoa; phylum Chordata; class Actinopteri; order Characiformes; family Acestrorhamphidae; genus Astyanax; species Astyanax mexicanus. The sequence continues at coordinate 1,922,303 of NW_026040046.1, forward strand.
CTGTGGTTATTATGACTGGATAAATATGTAAATATATGAAAAAGATTGAAGTACATTCTGTCTATTCTACAGAACCAGTCAAAAACTTAAATTCAGCGTTTTTACATTACTTGATCATTTCCTGCATTGTAGATTAATTTCAAAGTCATTCAAATATGAAGTAAAGCGTGTGGAATTATGTAGTAAAGAAAGCGCAGTTGCAAAGTCCACCAAAATGCTCTGATGAAACTGGATCTAATCAGGACCACCCCAGGAAAGGAAGAGCATGAGTTTCCCCTGTTGCACAGGATTCGCTATGTGTTCATTTATCGTCTGGATGACTTCAGTGTTAAATTAATTTAATTATTGTAGGAAAAAACTAAAAACATTGAATGTGAATGTGTGTCACGACTTTTGAGTGGTACTGTATATATGAATAAAATAACATTAATTACCAGAATAAATCTGTAATAATATTAATATTCAGAATGATGTTCAAATAAGTTTAATATACAGAAATATGCTTTAATAAATGTGTTTAATAATGTTTCTAATCAGCATAAGGAGTCCTGCACAATGTTAGGGAAGTGGTTTTAATATTTTGGCTTGTGTAATTTATTATGGCTTAACATTACTGCACTATTTGAATGGCATACACCGCCAACTGTATAAATCACTGAGAAATCTCCTGTACTTGTTTTATGAATGCATCTGGCCTGAACCACATTTAATTTTATTATCTTTCTATTTGTTTTTTATGAGCGTCTGTCATCAGCTCCAGCAGTGCAGCAGTTCACTCGCAGGCGCTGGGGAACGGGTGGCAGCAATTTAAGAAAAGAGTCTATTTGCCTGGGGAATATTTTCCGTATGAGCTGTTTGGAGCAGAGGCGTTTAGTCATGATAACAATCAGCAGCTCCTCAGAGCTCATCATCATCATCATCATCATCATCATCATCACCACACTGTACAGCACTGCAGCAGACAGAAGGTTTTATAGATGCTGTGGTTCACCCATTTCTGCTACAAATGTAGTTAAAAACTCTTCCCTTTTTGGTGTAGCGTGAGATGCTAGTATTATTACACCACTGTGCATTATGTTTAATATAATAACGCTCAATAATAACAAAAGGTTGTTAATGTATGATGTCTAAGAGTGAAGAACCATTAAAAGATCCCAATGTTTATTTGAGTTGTCATAGTAATCTATTAAAAACCGTTGCCTGTACTAAAAAAGCTAAAAAAGTGTTTTACTATTGTTAATATTCTCAGTAAAGTTCTAATAAAATGAATAAACAAATCTCTACAAATATTAATATCCAATGACAGTAATGTCCAGATTGAAGTTTTAATAACATACATATCTTGAATCTAACAAAATTAAAATCTGATAGCATTAGCTATACAGTACCCGTCAAAAGTCTGAAAAATGTTCTGCATTGTAGATTAATACTAAAGTCACCTAAACTATGAAGAAAAACATCTGGATTTCTTTAGCAAACACAAAAGTGTTAAACAAACCGGAATATGTTTTATATTTTAGAGTCTTTAAAGTAGCTCCTCTTTTTTAGAGAACAGTTTTGAACATCTCTGCTGGATTTTCTCAGCCAGTTTTATGAGGTAGAGTCTCCTGGAATTCAGGCTTTCAGTTAACAGCTGTGCTGAACTCATCAAGAGTTAATTACTTGAATTTCTTGTCTCTTAATGTGTTTGAGAGCATCAGTTAAAGTAAAGTAGTGAAGAGGTAGAGTTACAGGTATACAGTGAATAGTGAATATTTGAGAAATGTTCTAATCCAGATTATGACAAAAACTACTAAGAACTAAGTTAAGAAAAAAAAAACTTTAATAAATGAAGATCAGTCAATCTAAAATATTTCAAGAACTTTAAAAGTATCCTCAAGTATGTTGTGATGAAACTGGCTCTCATCAGGACTGCCCCAAGAAAAGGAAGAGCAAAAGGATAAGTTCTTACCAGCCTCAAAAACTGGGAGTTAACAGAACCCCATATAACAGCACACCTACATTCCTAAACATTCTTAACACCTAAATTATTTAGGTTTATTTAACACTGTTTTTAAGTTACTGTATGATTCCTTATGTGTTCCTTCATAATCTGGATGACTTCAGTATTCATTTACAATGTACACTGAATGAGAAACTGCGTCCAAACCGCTGACTGTATCATTTAATTTAACTGCCAACAAATTATAGCTTTGCAAGAGATTATTAATAATTTTAATAATTATAAATATTATTAATAATATATTTTTGCATCTTTTAACTTTTTGACAGAAGGTGAATTTGCCAGTTGTTGTGTTGTGTGTGTATATATATGTATATATATGTTTCAGAGGTTCATGATGATTGAACCAATAGAAGTTCTCAGAAGTTATTTGGAATAAGATCTTTTTACGCTGACCTCTGCTGAAAGTTGAAAGTTTATATCTGCTTCTGTAAAGTTACACTTTGATTCAGTGTTTTGGTGAGACAGCAGTGATAACCTACTTTTGGTAAAGCGGAACTGTTGGACAGGTTGAACATCTGAACCGCCGTGTCTGTGATTCTGCAGCACTGTGGGGGTATTTAGTTCTCTATGTGTCGTCTACTCGCTGCCTCTGTTTTGTATGAAGGGGTTTCTGCTTACTTGCTAATGGCGTTTTTCAGGTGCTGCTGCAGCCATTTGGTCTTGGGGTTGATGCAGACCTCCCTTCCATTCTTCAGCTTGGCACTGGAAACGAGAAAAGAGAGAAAAGAGAAATAGAGAGAGAGTGACCATTAGAGAGAGCTATCTGATGCGGCAGAGAGACCTTTCCATTCTTCTCTGGCCTGGCGCTGGTAATGAGAGCGAGGGATCCGTTTCGGGCGAGTGGATGGAGAACCACTGTTTTCTCCTCTCTCTCTCTCTCTCTCTCCGTGGTCCTGCACTGTGTATTATCAGATCTGTCTTTGTACGGAGTCCTGCTCCATTTCAGCTTAACATCTGGACACACTTAATGGCCCCTGTGTTTTGCAAAAAGGAATTTTCATGCTTTTTGAAACATTTATTTCACAGTGCTTGAAAGTACAGTTAATATATCAGTGTAAAGAACATGTTAAATGTTAAAGAACCTGCATTTGATGTAAAGAACCAATTTAAAAATTCTTTACTTTTACACATTTAATTTGCGGTTCTTCTTAAAACCCTAACTGGTCCCTTAGCCGCGTCTTTATTTTTCAGAGTGTGTGACTGAAGAGAACAGAGCTGGAAGTTCCAAAATGTTCCTTTTTGCAGAACCAGTTCAGGGTTCTAGGTCTTCTCTTGTGACGATTAGATCAGTGAAGACTGAGATGACCATGGCTTGTGTGTAGGTAACTATTTTTGGAATGATCTGTACATGTTGTGGATCATTGTCTTGCGAGTTTCTTGGAAAACAGAGACAAATTCTGATATATCGTAGTATTTCATGTATTTTTCTAAGTTTTTTTAAAGATAGCAAGCTAGAACATAACACACTTTATACCCTACCCTATAACCCTAAATCAGAAAATGTTGCAGCAGTATAGGAAATGTATACCTGACTTCTATTTGATTGCAGACAGTATAAACCCAAGATATTTCATGGTTTGTCTGATAAACTTAATTGCTTTAATTAATTTTAATCCATTCCTGCATTTCAGGCCTGCTACACAATAAACCAAATAATGATGTGAATTCAGCTGATCTAATGAGAGGATCTCCAGTTTGTAACAAATGTTTGGGAAAAAGATTAAAACAATAAAATTAATAAAAATAATAGTTATTTAAGAAAGATTGGAAGGGATTTGCATATTTCTGCCTCTGCAGCCCATAATGTCATTAAACTATTCATGGAATTGGGAGAAATTTCAGCCCATTTAGGGCAAAGACACAACTGACTATTATGTCAAAATTGAGAAAAATTATGTTGCAAAATTCTGCAAAACTTCAGAAACAGAATGCTCCATGCACCTGGCCTTATTCTAACCCCCATAATTCATGCTGCCTTACTATGAACATGCTGGCCAGTGTTTAACCTCACTCACAACATAACACCTCACAACGTATACAGGTGTGGGCATTCCCAAGCCGTCCCCTGAGGTGATGCTCCGTGATCAGTTATATATATATATACTGCTGTCCCATGATTTTAGCATATTAATGTATGTTATAATAATACATTTAGCAGGACTAGGAGGTCCTATGTGATATGGTTTAAATATTATATCATAATATTTAAGTACTTTTTTATAATAATTAATATTTATCATGATACATGTGAGATCAAAATGCATGAGTAACGACAGATCCTTTAAAAAATACTATACTTTTAAATACTCTCCCAGATTGAGTACAGTCACTAAATTTATATTCAAAACTTACTGCAGTTAATCCAATTCCACTAATTACGCTATTTGTAATTAAATAACACCCGTCTGATGCACATCTAAGACCGTGTCTCTGTATGTTTGACTGCTGGTTTGTTGTGAAGCCAGTGTGATTAACCTGCCTGCTGTTTAACACTGTTCACTCCAGTCCAAAACCCCACTGATACACCCCCCAGCTCCTGACACCCAGCGCAGAGCTAACCACCGCCACCTGAGTCCACACACAGGCCGGAGTGAGGAGCTGCTGGGTCTGTGAGTGATGAGGGAAATGTCAGAGAGCGGCTCGGCCTGCTGGAGCCGGACTGACCAGTGATGAATGACCAGTTTAAACACTCGACCCGGACTGATAGAGACAGAGGAAAGCTCACAGATACACTGCTCTTCATCACACACACACACACACACACACACACTTTACACATTTGCACTGAAGGGCATGTGCACTTCACACCTAGACGCATGTACATACTTTCTGTTTCTGTCTCTTTCATGCTCACACACTTATTGCACACAATGCAGTCAAGCGTGCAAACATCTCACACCTAAACATCTAACAGAAACACACACACCCACCCACGCACACACACATTATTACTGGTCATAATGAAAACACACACAGGACATTATTTATATTTATCATACATAAGATATATTATTAAATGCATTTAAAAACATTAAATAAATACAGCTTAGTAAAATGTATTAAAATAAGTGATTGCTGATGTGTGTGTGTGTGTGTGTGTGTGTGTGTGTGTGTGTGTGTGTGTGTGTGTGTGTGTGTGTGTGTGTGCGCTTAATCCTTTTCAGTATCAGCAGTATTCACATCCACATCATACTCCTTAGTTTATCCAATCAGTCCTTTATTAGCATTAAGTAAATCCAGTGAAATAAAAAAGTACTTTATTTATGTAAATCAGGTGAAAAAAATATAATATTTATGATTTGGTAAAAAAAAAAAATATGCAAAATGGTTTTATAATAAAATAAAATAATTATTTCTAATAAATGAATACAGAAAATAAAGGTCTTATAATTTTAAATAAAGTGAATATCCAAAATAAAGTTATAATAAAATAAAACACAGATTGAAGTTCTAATAACATTAATCCAGCATGAAGTTGTAATTAAATTAATGTAGAGAATGAGGTTTTAATACAATTTATATAAATAATATAGTTCCACAAAGTTCAGATAAATGAATACAGAGAATGCAGTTTAATATTTTAATACAGAAAATTCTACTGCTGTTGATATCCAGAATAAAGCTGTAATATAATTTACATATATCTACAGTAAATTTTAATAGTTACATTAAAATGATATTACCATAATAATTCCGAATAACTCTAAACTTATGAACCTTACTAAATAAGCACTCTTACACACACACACACATCTATCATCAAACCTGCATAATCTCTCTTACACACAGCCCCCTTCACACACACACACACACACATACGTGGGCATATCACACCTCTGTGCCAAAAGGTTGTGTTTGAGAATTAACAGCTCAGAGGGGCAACAGCTCACACAGCTTTGCAAATTAACCGCATCCACACTCAGCTCAGCACCCCCAACACCCCCCCCCCCAGCACACACACCCATGTTATACTGTACTACCTCTGAACAAATGGTTCAGTCCAGCCCCTGTTTTACCCAGACCCACTTCCAACTTCTGATCCTGACTTTAAAATGATAAGAGTGAGAAATGCAGGACTGAGACTAAAGGTGCTACAAGTCGGGAACCGTTTTGCATAAACAGGTAACATGGTAAAGAATCTTTACCTCATTAATACATAATATAATACATGCGGTTTGTTGGCAGAACCTTTAAAAACTATGAGCAGGTCTGATAAGAAGTGAGGTTAGGAGTTGAGTGTGTGTGAGTACCGTATGTACCGAGTGTTATCCTGGATCTGCTTCTGAATTTTTTTGTCGTGAGGAAATAATCATTAGCGATCAAAGTGATTGGACCGGTCTTCATGTTGACCTTGGTCAGTCTTTTTTTCCCCAGTCCTAATCTCTTCCCTACCAACATTTGGCATCACTTTGCTAATCTGGAACATATTCATCTCATCACTTTGAGGGTTGGCCGGCGCTGACGGGAAGAGGGGTCAGTGGGGTCAGCGGAGGTCAGACTTGAACAGGACTTCAGTCTTGGGGGGGAATAACATTACCTCACTTGGACATTGGCTAAACAGTTTATTCAGGAATTCACCCCTAAATCTTGGGGGCTACGGACCCTAAAATGCCCCCAGGAATCTTCAGCAGGCCAGATGAAAGAAATATAGCCAGAACGGTAACTCTCTCTACACACACACACACACACACACACACACACACGGAGAGGCCTGTTTGCCGTTAGCATTAACTGGCTGTGAGGTACTTACTACCTGCTGTTTCTGTCTCTGTCCACAGACACACAGCCGACTGCCAATTAAGACTTCAAGACCACATAGGCAGACTTGGAGAACATCAAACCAGAGCATGAAAAAAACACTGAATAAACAAACTGTGCAAATCGACCTTTCATACATTTCAACTTTACATCAGCTGGAAACTTTTCCACATCATAGGCCTGCTTTCCAACAGGCTCCAATATCCATATAACTAAATAAACTAGTCCATTGAATACAGGAGTTACATTTATAAATGAATAAATGGTCTGTATATAATACTAATTATCATGTAATAGTGTGAGAAGCTAAAGGTGGAGTCTATCAGCCGTGTTTTTACTGTGGTGTCTGCAGCAAAGCAAAACTATATTTAAATTCTATTTGTTTCTGTTTTATTAAATAAACATGCACCAAATACAAGTGCATACAAGTATAGGAGTCATGTGACAATTCTACTTTCTTAAAAGAGAAAACCTTTAAGGGGAACAGAGGTGCTTTTAGTTTAGAAACCCTTGTATCAGTGCACCTTCTCAATTTCTTTATTAAAACAATGCTGATCAGTGATGAAATAAAAATCAAAAAATGTTTTGCAAAGCATTTTAAAATGTAGAGCAGATCATTATATATTATAAAATACCAGGATCTCAAGTTTTTGAGTGGCTTCTGCTGACTGATCCCACAAAGATACTTACTTACTGTTTTAAAAAAACATTGTACACATATACCTTCCTATGTATTAGAGACCTAGGTAGAAAAATCAGCTAGAGAACCTTTAAGGACCTTCATTAAATCACAGATCCAATAAATAAACACTTTAAATGAATTCAGGAGTATTTCTCCTTTACTAATCAGAATTGTAACATCAGAAACTCTTTAAGACCTTTATTTAAAAATAGTAATTTTTATGTACTTATGCTTTTGCAGATGGCATCATACAGGACCTAAAGCTGTATATGCTAAGCTGTTGTAATCATAGGATTTAAATACAGTACCTTAGTAATAAAACCAAGCATACTGACAGTAGCCCAAAACATGTTATTTATATGAGAATAAATACGTTGGCTGTTGCTTTTATACATTGTACTGCAATGTATGAATAATACATCAATAGAAATGAAATGAAATTTGACTTGGAATCTAATCTTTTCACTTCGACTTCCATTAAAATTTAAAAAGATTTCTTTCCCTTCTTCTGTAAAATTGACATTTTTTTTTACAACAGCAGTGGGTATATGTAAAAATAGACACTTACATGACTTGGAAGGGGCAGTTGGGTGTGTGGAGAAACTTGATTTCGCGAATGCTTCTCTGCGGGACAGTGTTGTGGGTAGTGCGGCACCAGCACCTCTCCACCAGGCTGATGGGCTTAGCTGTGGGGGACAGAGAGTTGGTCAGTATGATTTTAACATTGGTGAATAATCAAGACTTTTCTTGATTTACTGTCTTTTAAAAATATGAGTTCTTCAAATGCTTCTTTGAGCAATGCCATATCAGGCTGAACAACCTTTAGCAGGTCTTAAGAACCTTCAGTTGATGAATATTCTATGGACTCCAAACTCTCACAAACATGGTTCTTTATGGAACCAATAAAGTTATTTTTTTCTGTAGCATCACTTTGAAACACATTTGTTTTGAGAGTGATATGATTCCGACATGATTGCATGAATGTATTTCTACAAATCACTAATCCTGTTGAAATCTAAAAAAAATCACAGCTCTAATGACTTTAGAGCTGAACTGAGAGAAGCACAGGAACTCAGTGTGACGGCCATCACGGTGTGACTAGTGATTTACAATGAAAAGAAAAACGAGCCCTCGCCGTCATAAAACTGTGGCATTCTTCAGATGTGGACTCAGACCACATTCTCCAACACGTTAGCTTTCAACTCCTTCCTCTATGGATTGCGAGTCTATGGAACTGGGTGCATTCACCTGCATCCACAGATGGGCCAGGATCATTAAAAAGAGATTAGGCTGCTGCTCTTGTTCTAGCATCCCATCACATGGGTTCTGCCTTTTCACTCCACCGTCGTCAAGCAGGAAAGGACCCTTCAAGACCCGGGGAGAAACATTTCTGCTCCACTCCAAGCCATTCTTGGCTTTGAGATTGAGGTCTTTGCATTTGTTTAATAGTCTGCAGTGCAGTTTCTACATACTATCACGTCTCCCTGGACTCCTTCAGCCCTACCAGCGATTCATAGACTTAGTCTGCAATCAAACACTTCTTTACCCACAGCCTGAGGCTTCTGTTAGAGCTGATTCCTGCCAGATTAAGAGTGGCAGATGACTAGACTGGGTTGTCTCATGAGTTTGCCTCTAAATGTCTATTCATTCTCATGTTAAATGCTGTAACACCAAGCCTTCGACAAGTAAAACAGTGAACTAAATGAGCAGCAAGCCCAACATTTCATCCAGCACATGCAAACCAAGATTCAGGTATTGATTTGTAAAGACACTGAACACTGAACAAGGTCTAACTCAAATATCATGCAACATCTCTGTAAAAGACTTCAAGAAATCATCTAGTAAAAATTCTCCATATCTATATGAGCTCCTTTTTAATATTGTAACATCCATGTAAAGTTTTTTTTTCAGTTTATCCACATTCATCCACATCTTCTGCACAATCTCTGCCTTTTTTCAACACAGTTATTACTTTAGTAAAAGACACAACATTATCTATGTTATCTGTGTCTATAAAAGGAAAATACCAGCTCCTTGTTATATTCTTTTTACAAGCAAACATGGAGATAAATGTGGAGATAAAGGTTTTGTTATATTGTTTTTGGATCTGCAGCAAAAAGACTTTCAGTATTTTCATCATTAAATAAGTCCTTCAGAATTTTTTCCCAAATGTCTAATCTCACAGTTGATGAAATTATAGAACATCTTCAGGACCTTGTCATGAAATTGCAGACTTCTTGATTCACACAAATTTGCCAATGTACGCATTTGCAATGGAGATTTTTTACATTTTTACAAGAAATGCCATAGTTTCCAACAGTTTTTTCCAACAGTGGTTTCTTCTAAGATCAATAGTCCATTAAAGAAGAAAGTTAAGGAATCCTCATTTGGATCTTCATATTAAATTACAGAGAATCTGGAGAATCAAGATATAAAATAAGCCATGATTAAAATTTAACAACAAGAAATGTCTCACAGAACATCTTTAGGAGCTTCACAGAAAACCATGCAAAACATATTTCATACTTTTCATCCCTGATTACGTATATACCTCTTAGAAAAGAAGATTGAGGACCAACTCACAGCTAGATCCATCACTTAAATCTTGCAGCTGTTTTGTTGCTTTTCCATCAAGAACACTTTGAAGGTTAAACACACATCATGCACTCTGTGTGAAATCACTGTAACAACATCATTAAAAGTCAGAGATCCTCTAAAAGCATATTTCTACAATGGAGACTCTTAACATCTCAAGGTTAAAGGGAACCACTTTTTGGAGAAAGTTCTACAAAAGAACCAACTTGTTTTTTCACATTAAAAAGCAAAAACCCAGCAGTTAAACAGCTTACAGTGCTGGTGCTCAGTTTTGCAGACTGGACCACAGTTTCTTGCCAGTTCCTGACGAGAGCACTCTGTAAATGTTTTAGGATCTGATAAATCAGCAAGACATAACCCAACAACACTCAAGGTTCTGTCCTCACTTCTACACACACCTGATGTTTTTAAAAGATTTGGTTTGGTTGTTTGTAATAGAGATGTAACAGCGATGGTAAAGAACTAAAGGACATTAAATTGTACAATTTTGTTAACAATTTTAAGGTTATTCAGACTCCATCACACACACTAAAAATTGGTTCTTCTATTGCATCCCTCAAAGAACCATCTTCAGCCCCCCTCCTTTAAGTCTAGACCACTGATAGAAAGAGTGAGAGAAGGCAGTCCACAGAACCTTACCGTCAGTCTCCGGGGTCCACAACGCCACCGTCAGAATCACCATCACTGCCAGCACTTTCACATCCATTGTGGGAGTGTAAGGTGGTGAGAGAGAGAGCGAGTGTGTGTGTGTGTGGGATGAGAACGCGTGTGTACGTGTGTGTTGAGAGCCTTTGTGTTTCTCGCGGCTTGATTCCAGAACACAGTGTGGTGCCTCAGAGCGCAGCAGAGTGTTAAGACTCCAGAGCAGGAAAGCACACCCCCCAGCACAGGAGGAGGAGGAGAGAGAGAGAGAGAGGGAGGGAGAGGGAAGGAGGTGGAGAGTGAAAGTGAATGGGTGGGATGGCTGTGTACTCCCTAAAACGCTCAGTTGGTAAGGTAAACTTCCTCCATTTAAATGTTTAAGCTTAAAGTCTGCATCTCTCCTGTCTCTCCTTCCCCCCTTCAGTTTCTCCCTCTCTCTGTCTCACCCTTGACTCATTCCCCCGACTCATTTAATCTCTCTCTCTTTCTCTTGTCTCAACCCATTCTCTCTCCTGTTTTTCTTTCTTTTTTGTCTTAATCATTCTCTCCCTCCTGCCTCTCAAACGTTCTCTCTGTCTTGTCTCTCATTCTCCCTCCTGTTTCTCATTCTCTCTCTCCTGTTCATCAATTGTTGTGTCTACTGCCTTTCATTCTCTTTCTGTGTTGCCCCATTCTTTCTCTTCTTTCTGAATCCTGTTTCACACTATTCTTTTTCTTCTTGCCCTTCATTTAATCTTTATCCTGCCTTTCATTCTCCTTTTTCTCAATTGCACTCTCCTGTTTCTCAATTGCTCTCTCTCTCCTTCTTCTCATACTCTTCTGTTTTGTCCCATTCATTCTCTTCTTTCTAAATGCTGTTTCACTCTATTCTCTCTCTCCCCTGTTCATCATCTTTGTCCTGTCTCTCATTTTCTCTCTCTCTCTCTTTTTCTCTCTTTCTCCCCATCTGCAATTTCATCTCGCTCTTGTCTCTTATAATTGTTGTCTCTCTCTGCTGTCCTGTGATGTTTGGTGAGAGGAAAAGAAATCAGATGAAACACTAAAACACACAACAATAATAATAATCTCTATAGCTTCTGAAATTCAAACAGTTCTGCTTTTCTGGCAGAAACAGGTTATATGGTCAACTCAAGCTCGTCCACCACAGTTTGCTGATTTTCCTGCTCTGACACATGTAACCTTCCAGTTAACCTGTGAGGTGATATTTCACATTTCTAAACCTGAATTTCTAATTTTCCATGTTCCAAACTGATGACCTCAAAATTCACCAGTTAAAAACATGTAATTCCTCATTCACTCATTCCTCTTTCCTCTATCCCCAGAGCTTCTGCCCCGTCTGGGCTCTTAGCTCTGTGTTATTGCCTGTCGGCTCGGTGTTGTTGTTTGCTGATCTGTTGGTCTCTATTTCTGGGGGGTTGTTGACTTTCAATTATCTGCCGCTAATCTCTATCCTGTTTTTCCAACCAGATATCTCCCGCTTCACACTTTCTGCAGTACTGTGAGTTCACATCACTAAAGCTTAGGTTTCCTAAAATCTAAACTGATGACCTCAATCAGTGTTCATGAATTGAAACACTTTTGTACTTTTCTTTTGCATTGTCTTATTTCAAGGCCTTTTACTGAAAGAAAGATGTCTGGATGGCAGTATATGTTGATTTATAAGATCACAACTTAAGCACTAATACAATTCCATACCATCAGAATCACTTTCCTTTGCAGAACATCAGTTTTTTTCCAAAAATGTACAGTTTTACATTTTGTCTCAGTCTGTTTTAAATGAGCTTTGGCCCAGAGGAGCTGGAAAGATACAGATGTAATTGGTTCTGATTGAATTTGCAGTTTTTCTGACATGTGTTTTATGTTCGATTGTAATTCGAAATATTGGTCTATGATATTTGTAAAACATTGCATTCTGTTTTTTACATGTTACACAATCTCTCACCTTTTTTTAGGTTTTAGGTTTTAGTTACGGGGTGTCTCTGTGAAGAATGGTGTGTACCGAGCCAAGAAGGTGTGAAGGTGTGGAGATTGTCGTAAAACCCCAAGCAGAGACATTAAAGGCCTGGTCAGGAACTGCCTGACTGATATACAAGTTTTAAAGCCACGGCAAGCACAAAAAACAACTTTCCAAGCCAGTGTGCTGAACTACAGCAGGATATTTACTATTGAATATTGCTGACCACAGTAGCTATGGAGCTTCGTGGGATGAAAGCAGCTTTTTTTTTTTGTCATTTTTCTCTGAATATCGTAGTTGACCTCTAGAGTGTATCAAATTGAATGTACCAAAATAAATACTTTGAAAGTATTATTACACTATGGCATTGTTACAATTAGGGAAACCAGTGTCTCCATGGTCTGTGAAGTCTCTGTATCTGTAGTTTATTGGCCAGTCTTCAGAGCATCCTGCTGAGGGAGCCGTCTGCTGTTAACCTCCTCAGCGGTCTGTCTGCTTTACAGGGCACTGTACAGAGCTTTATCACCTCTTAAACCCAAGTGTAGAAGTTACTTTCTGGAGTAAAGTCTAGTGTCTCCTCTTCCAGGCCAAGAGTGAGAGTGTTTTCTGATATGAAGAACTAGATATATATATATATATATATATATATATATATATATATATATATATATATATATATAAATGTTTATTTTAAGGAACGTTAACGGAAGTTATTATGACTATATTAAATATAGACAGAATTCGAGATTTCTATGTGTTAAATATGAAAATCACAAAAGATTTTTTAATGAGTTGAAAGAACACACAATGAACACTTTATAACCACCCTGTTATTTAAATGATTAAGTATAAATTATTTACAAATTTTACTGTGAGCAGTGTTGCTGTTGGATGCTGAAGTATTGCTGGGTGGTTGCTGGGGTGTTGTTATGAAACAGTTGCTGGATGCTAAGATGTGGCTAAGTGGTTGTTTAGGTGTTGCTATTCTTAACTCACTTACATTTACACTTGTTTAGTGCATTTCTGCCACTGAACGCACTTAGGGACACGTACAATTGCATACCACACACACTGGTGGGAAGCAGCAGCCAATCGCACACAGCGTACTCTCAACCGGAACGACCTGACCGTCCACCTGGAGGAGGACTGCATCGGGCACTGAGGAGTTGAGTCTCCATTCCTCCATGTTTTTGGACTGTGGGAGGACCCATGCAGACACAGGGAGAATATGAAAACTCCACACAGATAGGGACTTGAACCCAGGACCCCAGTGCTAAAAAGCCAATGTGCTAACCACAAAGCCACCGTGTCACCAAGATGTTTCTAATGCTTTGATATGTGGTTGCTAAGACATTGCAGGGTGGCTAATACTTTGTCTAAATATTGGTGACTATTTAAAACTCAAATATATATGTAATACAGGGTTTAGCTTGATTAGTAATGCTTTTATGATTTCCATTATAACTAAATAAAACATTTAACTAATTCTCATTTCAAATTCAACTAAATATATCCTAGACCTTATACACATTGGAGCATCCAAATACATATAAAGTGTGACCACAGTCTTTATTACTACTACAGACCCTAGAATGTATGGTGTGTCTAATTCAACCTGCAGGTCTTTTTCGGCACTCCGCTGAGGTAGAGATGTTGAAAACACTTCTCTGTGTTGGTCTGAGTGACAGCTTGTATCCCACACACCAGCGCTTCGGCTCCGGGGGTAAAGTTTCACGCTAGTGTCTTGCTTGGCTTTGTTCTGATCTCAGTTGAGTGAAAACCAAGCTGAGCAACATCTCAAAGCAACTTCATTTCAAAATCCATTTATAAAACTCATCCATTTTTATTTTTATATTTCTTTTTGCATATATAATTAGTTTAATAGTATACTTGGTGTCAGAAGTTGGGGTTTGTTCTGAGATAATAAGTTAATGTAGCGAACAGTTAATACAATCTTATTTAGCTCCAGTTAGCAGTGTGAGTCCTCCAGCTAAAATAGAACATTATAAGAACATGAATCAATGTGTTTAAAAGGTTTCAGGAAGGTCAGAGGGTAACATTACAAAATGATGTTCCTGAAATATTCTGAAAGTGACATAACAATGGTTTGCATTGCAGTGTTATTAGAACCCTCCTCACACAATGATTTCAGCTTGGTAAACACAATGTTATGAAAATGTTAAAAGTATAATTTCAAAAATGATGAATTAAAACATTAATAGAAGTGATGTTGCTGCATGATTACCAGAGCGTTTGTAAAATAAATAATTCTTATAACATCTAGAAAAGTTCTAAAAATGTTCAAAATGTGTAACAGTAACAAAAGTTCTTCTAATCAATCTAACTAATAGCACAAAACTCTCAATTATTCTCAACAACTATTACTGAACTATACAAGGTTTAGGCATAACGTTTTTATGACAATAACTGCATGTTAGCTACATTAGCATCATAGCTCCAGTGCTAAAACACTAAGGCAAATTGCAGTCGTTATATAGGCTTAGCTGGCTTAAATTATGAAGGAGAAACTATTTAAAAATAGCATTTGGTCAGTTTATCAACGCAGTGTTGGGTCAGATGTGGGCAAACCCAGCATAGGATATTTCAATCAGTCAGTGTTGGGTAAAAAGTTTGAGACAATTTGCTCAGTTGTGGGATTTTGCCTCACAACCTAATTTTAGGCTAGGTTAAAGAATTTTATTTTAATTAAAATTTATTTTAAATGTATTTATATTTATTTACAAAGTAAGAAAGTAATTGTTTGTAATAAAAAGGCTGGTCACTAAATTTGTTTAGTGGCTGAATGACAGACTAGCTTTTTATTTAGGCTAATCAGCTAACCAGCTAACTGTAATAATGTTATTTCCCAGACAATAGATGAATGGGCATGTATTTATGTATATGAGAAAAACATTTTAAATATATTTTGACTGTAAATTTAATTTTAAAATGCGTTTTGCACATTTACAGAGTATTAAGGAAAATGCACACTACATATAAGATTTTCACTTATTAATTTAACCCTCTAGAAAGACAATTAAAACAAAACCTATTTCGATGTTACCTTGGATAAGCAAATGCTAATTTAAACCTAAATGTTGGACATAATAAGAATCTAAATAGGATAATACAATTTTGAAATAAAAGCATTTCTTGTATACAGTGGTGTGAAAAAGTGTTTGCCCTCTTCCTGATTTCCTGATTTTTTGCATGTTTGTCACATTTAAATGTTTCGGAACGTCAAATTTAAATATTAGTAAAATACAACACAGGTAAACACAAAATGCTATTTTTAAATGAAGGTAGGGAGAAAAGGGGAGGAGAAAAAGGGAGAAAAAATCCAAACCTACATGGCCCTGTGTGAAAAAGTGATTGCCCCCTAAACAGTGTTGGGCACGTTACTTAAAAAAAGTAATTATAGTTACTAGTTACTTCTCCAAAAAAGTAACTGAGTTACTAACTGAGTTACTCCACTATAAAAGAAACTAGTTACCAGTAAAAGTAACTATTGCATTACTTTTGCATACCTGTCTAAGTTTTGAATTTAAAAATAAGGGAAATTTTCCACCGCCCGGTTTAAGCCGTCCCACCAGCCCAACTGAGGTTCAGTATCCCTTACATTTTAATACAGGTTTACAAGAAAACTAAAATAACCACCTGTGAACCACTTACAGACTACAATTAGATGATCAGAATCTACATTTGTTGACGCTGAAATGTTGTGGACATTCCTACATATGTAATTCTTATAATACAGCCTAAATAAAACCACTTTTCTAGATATGTACATGAAGTCTTCACTTTTTTGGCAGGGATGCACTCTTTTATGTTACATTTTTTTTATTCAATGGATTTAAAATTGAACAAATGGTGCACAAAATCTGCAAAATGTGCTTTTACTAAAGGACATGGACCAGATATATTCCATCAGTAAATATATTCCTCAATAAAAATGCAAAACAGTACATTAACAATGGATTTCATGTAGCAATCTAATAATGTAAACAATTCACTTGTTTCTGTCCAATAAACTGCTGGATTTACATAATGATTGAGTTATGGTCCACAGTGGGCTAAGGGATTTTAACAGGTAAACTCAGTAAAGGACTGTTTATTAGCTGATCAGTTGGATCCGGAGGAAAACACACAATTTAGAGACAGTGAGCAGAGTTCAGAAACTGCTTTAAACTACCAACATAAAGCACTGTACTGAATCCATCCAGCTTCTAGCAAACTAGTTAACTAGCTAAATTAATTTTCATCCTGCAATCCTAAATCAGTAAACACAAGTAAAAACAAATAATTAGTTACTGGCTGATCAGGTGCATCAGAGCAGCCTTCAAAATGATATATATATGCTCTGTCTGTTTTAAATGGGACATGAGTGTTTTTAACCTGCAGAAACAGCTCCAGAAACAGTGTAATCACAGTTTACATGGTTAGCTCCGTTACCTTTCTTCTAGAAAATCGCTGTATATCCAGATCTGTTTTAACTTCAGCTGCTCCAACTAGCTGCCTGAACTCACAATGAGGGCGGGGCTTCCCCACACTAACCCTCCTCTGCACTACGCAAAAACAGCAAGCTGATTGGCTGTTTCTCCTGAAATGCAGGACTTTCTCCTGGAACTGGCACCATAATTGGCATTAAGAGATTTAATAATCTCTAATTAACTTGACAGGTATGCGGCTAAAGTAAGGTGCAGTAACGGGGTGTCGGAAATGGTAACGGCGTTCTAGTTACAGTCAGAGTAATTAGTTAGATTACTCGTTACTGAAAAAAGTAACGCCGTCAGTAACGCCAAACCTAATAGCTGGTCGGGCCACCCTTAGCAGCAACAACTGCAACCAAGCATTTGAGATAACTTGCAATGAGAATTTCTCTCATCTTTGCAGAATTGTTGTAATTCAGCCACATTGGAGGGTTTTTGAGCAGAACTGACTTTTTAAGGTCACGCCACAGCATCTCAATCAGATTCAGGTCAGGACTTAAGGTCACAAACAGATGGTCAGATATTCTCCTTCAGGATCTTTTGGTAGATAGCAGAATTCATAGTTCCATTTATCCAGGCCCTGACGCCGCAAAACAGCCCCAGATCATCACACCTCCATGTTTTACTGTTGGTATAATGTCTTTTTCTGGAATGCAGTGTTTCTTTTATGTCAGATGTACTGGGACACACCCCTTCCAAAGAGTTCAACTTTTGTCTCATCGTTCCACAGAATGTTTTCCCAAAAGTCTTGGGGATCATAAAGATGTGTTCTGGAAAAATTGAGACAAGCTTTAATGTTCTTTTTGCTCAGCAGTGGTTTTCATCTCTTTCTGATGGTGGAGACATGAACACTGACCTTAATTGAGGAAAGTGAGGCCTGCAGTTCTTTAGATGTTTTTGTGACCTCTTGGATGAGTCGTCGCTGTGCTCTTGCGGTAATTTTGGGGGGCGGCCACTCCTGGGAAGGTTCACCACTGTTCCATGTCTTCACCATTTGTGGACAATGGCTCTCACTGTGGTTCTCTGGATTCCCAAAGCTTTGGAAATGGCTTTATAACCCTTTCCAGACTGATAGATCTCAATTACCTTCTTTCTCAATTGTTCCTGAATATTTTTGGATCTCTGCATGATGTGGAGATTTTAAGGATCTTTTGGTGGACTTCACTTTGTCAGGCAGGTTCTATGTAAGTGATGTCTTGATTTGAGAACAGGTGTGGTAATAATCAGGCCTGGGTGTGGCTAGAGACAGTGTACTCAGATGTCAGAAACCACAGTGACGGTATGTTTTAACAAGGGGTCAATCATCTTTTCACACAGGGTCATGTAGGTTTGTTTGTTTTTTACCTTAATAATAAACACCTTCATTTAAAAATAGCATTTTGTGTTTAGCTGTGTTGTCTTTGACTAATATTTAAATTGGTTTGATGTTCCGAAACATTTAAGTGTGAAAACATGCAGAAATTCAGGAAATCAGGAAGGGGGCAAACACTTTTTACACCACTGTATATATTGTTGCTGCTTTTAAAAAGCTGTAAAATTATGTTTTCACATGGTGAAAAGAACAACATCCTGGTTTAAATTCAAATAGTGAACAATAGCATTACATCGAAATTGTATTATCCATTGATGTCCGTCCTGAGCCCTTGTTGCTATAATCAGACACAACAACACCTTAGCCACCCAAAGTCCCATCAGTACCCAGCATGGAAAAAATAGCCTTACAAAGACATTTATCCAGTGTCAGAACTTAACCTGACCCAACAAATTCAGCCAACAAGCTCACCCCAATAGAAGAAAAAATGATTTGCCGAAAGTCTAATTTTCTATTAGTTTAGTATTTGTGTTTCTTTTGGTTTAACAAATAATTTAATATTACTAGTATCCAGTTCTCCTTTTATCTCTCTTCTTTTTGGTTGTTTCTTGGAGCCTGCAGAAGGCATTTAGAAATCCACAGAGTATTTTACTTTAACAAAGTTGTCGACAGACTGCTTATGTGTGCAAAGGAGGAGATTATTTACCTTTATCCCATGACTGAATTGAACATGTAAAAGTACAGCTACCAACAAAGGGTACAACCCTTCGAGGAAACGCAGCCGCCTAGAACAACATACGTTCAGAGCGCGAGGGCTTTAGAAGTGTAAGTAATCTGAGAGAGGCTGAATCGATATGCATCTTTTGTAAGCAGGTGTGTCTTAGCACTCATTGCTGACCAAACAAACGCAGCCGGATAATCCATCACTGCGCAATGGCTTTTCCAGCGCTTCTGGGTTTAAGTTGGTATCCACAGTTTATTATGCTTAGCCTTAGGCGCCTGTATTCGTCCGGCTGCAGTCCCAGGGCTTGGATGTGATATAGAGAATGAAAGGGTTCCCTCCTGCAGGCCTCGACAGCAGCAAAGCAAATAAGAAACACGATCAGACGAGCCACATCTCCACCATGTTTCTTCTGACAACATGAGAAGGAAAGGCAGTTTTATGGCACAATGATTAGGTGTGAGGAAAATAAACTATGTTCTGATTCATATCTCATTGGGAAGGCTTTTAAAACAGCCGTTCTCTGTTTGATAAGCCGTGAATAACATGAACAAGACTTACAGACTAAAGAAGGATTAGAGAGCCTCTAATATTTACTGAATTACTCAAGCACTTACTGAATAATAGCAACATAAAATATGATGACACACATTTTCACTAAATAATTAGTTATATTACTTATTGCTTTTAAAAATTCTTCGAAGCCCACAAACAGTTTCTATGGGATCTCACCTGATCACTCAACACATCCCACAACATCAGAGAAGTCCAACAAGGTTTATTTAGCTAAGGGTCAACCTCACTGTGGAGACCATCCGGGACAGCTGCATCACAGTCTACTATTAAACACAAGGCCCTACAACTAGAGATATCTGAGCATTCATCAGCATCTCCAACCCCAGACACCGCATGACCTCTTCCTGTACCAACCACTGCCATCCAGAAAGAGATACAGAAACATCAGAGTCTGCCTGTTTTGTTGGGTGGTGTTGTTGGTTAGCTGCACCTGCTGGAATGTGGTTAGGTTACTGTAGCTTGC